>NC_080389.1:32942606-33152680 GCF_028751815.1 Salvia miltiorrhiza | reverse complement strand
TTTCGAATAAACTCACCTAGTGCCCACTGCAATTTACGGCTGTAAATTCTCACTACATTAAAAATGTTCAGCTAATTACGGAGTAGTTAAAAGATTGTGGATCTTCGAATCTCAACCACTCCTTTAGATTAAGCTATCATTATTAAACTGCGATTTATTAAAAAAGAAGAAAAAATCTAAAAAAAACCCTTGAAAGCACAAGAAAAAAAGACTAAGGGCCGAGCCTCATTAAAACTTTTTTACAAAAAATCCAAAGGAAAAAACTGTAAAAAGAAAAAAGAGTACTCGTCTAAAAGACGAAAAGCAAGAGGGAAAGAACGGAAGAGAGAGTTTTCAGAACTCCGACCTAACCAATCTCGGCTCTAACCCAACGAAAAACAAAACCCAAAAAACTCGGAAGGCAGAAGGCCGGTGAGACGCCGTCGCCTAACTGCCAACCTCAAACGAGCCCAGAACCAAAAAAATGGACGCTCCACGGCCGGTTATACGTCGTCGCCGTAAGCATCCCACAACCAACAACCCAACAGTCCCCAAGAAGAAGCAGAAACGATAGCTACCCGGCCGGTAATACGCCGTCGCCGGAAGCACCGTACTGCCGGGACCACCCCGAAGGAAAAGATTAAGCTATGTTTTATGTACAATACAACATAAAATAAATTTTAATCGCCTATTAGATCCAAATTCTACACAAAGACTTGAAAAATAACAAATGAAAATGACTGATTGATGTAACAATTATTGTGTTAGCTAATCATATCGTGCATAAACTGTTTTTGTATGGGCTAGCCGCCGTATAAATTGACATATTTGTTCATCGTCATTAACGATTACGACTTGTTAATCCCTCTTAATCCTTCGTGCCGATTCCTCAAACTTCTTTCCCAATAAAGTTCGATTAAAATAGGTTTATCATGAAAATAACGGCACCACAAGCATGCAGTGGCGGATCCAAGGGGCGCTTGCCCTCCTAAATTTTATTTTTTATTCAAAAATCACGATTTTTCAACATTTTTTTATGTCTCGTTATATAAAATTTGAATTAATAAGTTTGCCTTTCGTTGAGTCGCTTTCTTCTTTGATTTCCATGTACATAATTTTGTAATTGGATGATGATGCATAATTATCGAAATTTTATATAACTGAATATTTTATGAAAAATGCTAAAAAATTAGGGTTTTGAATATAAAATAAAAATTAGGAATATTTTATGAAAATGCTAAAAATTGAAGATAAAATGAAATAATGTTTTATTTATTTTTATGGTGAGATACTGAGGTATACAAATAATCCAGTCAGACTTCAACGAGCCGAATCATCTTTTCATCACCTTCGTAAAAATGCCCAAAGTTCAGGGTTTTAAAATAGAGAACGGAAATTGAGGACATTTTATATAAAACGCTAAAAGTTAAGGACACAATGTACTATTAATCCTTAGTCTAATCACAAAATTATCACTCAATTTTACAATTCATTTAAACTAACTTTTAATTGAAAATTCATCTTTTAATATATACTCCCCTGCTTGTCATGTAGTGAATAAAAGTTTGCATGAAAACTACAATAATTGTGTTCAAACATATGCAGTCCGCTAACTAACAACATTAACATCGGCCGAAGTATATAGAAAAATCACTTATGTTTTTGTCGTGTCCAGGCGTCATTCATTCAGCCGCTCTCTGCCACATAAAAAATCGCTAATTGCGTGATTAGAGCAAATCACTGTCATTAGAGAGATGCCCACTTATCATGTCCCTCCTAACCTATTACAATTGTCAAGATTTTTATTTACATAATGTGAGAAATCAACTAATCACATATATTTGGCTTTCATTATTTATCTTGTATTAAGCCGGAGTTACTAAAATCACATAACTCAAAATGTTAAATAGTCATGAGTTATAAGGACAAAGAAAGCAGTGAAGATATACATGCAAGGGACAAAAAATGCATCTCTATACAATATATATATAGCTCTGCATTTTTTGACAATGTAATACGAGATCTCTTGTTAGTATTATCAATGCACACTACATATTGGCTACACAATTAAACCTTAATTCCTCTTCTAAAAAATAATAAATAAACCCCTTCTAGCTAGCCGTACTTAGCTTCATTAGAAAACACAAACCATTATCTAATAGTTCTTCCGTTTTCATATATTTCTCATTTTTCACTTTTTTCACATATTCTTTTAGTTGAAAATTTTCATTAGACATGAAAAAAAAAAATGGATAATTCATGATAATACTACTCCCTCCGTCCCATTACAAATGTCACATTCCATTTTTGACAATATATTCTCTTTTATACCTAATATTTAAATAATTTCAATCAACCCACTTTATTTACTTTCTACATACTCCTTCTTAATCTCTGTGCCAAAAGTAATGAGATATTTATAATGGAACATAAAGAGTATTTAATATTGAAGAGAACATCAGAGAAAATAAGTTGTAGGAAAAAAAGTATTCTATTCTATTTTTTAAAAAACTTCTATCATATAAATATATAAAATAAAAAATATAAAAATATATCTTTTCTCCCATCCTCCTCATCCGTCAAAGAAAAAAGACTTAATATAAAATAGGAAAAAACTCGTACGATTAATTTTAAGATGCTGCGTGCATGTGCAAGAGGGGGTCCTACAAGCGTAAGAAATGTTCATATTTTGGCTGCCCAACCTACAACCACATGCATGTGCCAACGCCATACAATACATAAAAAATTAAAATAATTTTTTTAAAAAAAAGTAAAAAGAAAAATACTTAATTTAGCATAAAATACATAGAAACCCCCTCGTGGGTTCGTGGCCGGCTGTTAGCACCATCTTGTCTCCCTTCCACCTTTCCCCTTTTCTTCTAACATTTTATTTTATTTTCACCATCATTAGTATTTTAAAATCAGCGGGGGGTTTTTTTTTTCCTTTCTATAAATACTTCCTACTTTGTCCCTTTATCCTCACTTTAACAAGCCTCCATCTCTCTTAAAACCGCAAGACTTTTCCTATCAAACAAACATATATCTGTGAAAAAATGGTTGCCAACTTAGTTTCTCTTGCTACTATTTCTCTCTTCGCTCTACACATTCTTGGATTGAATGTTGCTATGGCTGATTATGGAGGGTGGCAAAATGCTCATGCCACCTTCTACGGCGGTGGCGATGCTGCCGGCACAATGGGTATACGTTAATTACTCCTTTCACTAACAGAAAAGAGGAATTTTGCAGAAGGGAAAAACTTGCATTATATTCGGATGAAATGATTACAGGCAAAGAAGCTATATTTATACTACAGCTGATAACAAACACACGCACAAAGTGTGATGCCAGCTCAGTAACAAAAAGCAAGTAAAACTAATTAATAAAGGAAAAAGCTATCTTATTATGTGTGCATACGACACGAGCATGTGTATCCACATCCTCTTTATTTCTTCATTCCAACACGCCCCCTCAAGATGGAAGATAGATGCTCTCAAATCCCATCTTGCTCATAATACTTCGCAAGCTGGTGCTGGCAAGGCCTTAGTTAAAACATCCGCGAGCTGCAGAGTGTTTTTAACGTGAAGAGGTTTCACTATCCCTGCCAAATACTTGTCTCTAACTGTGTGACAATCAATCTCTATATGCTTTGTGCGCTCATGAAAAACTGGGTTGCAACAAATGTATACAGCAGCTTGATTGTCACAATACAACGGCGAAGCTCTTGTCTGCTCAATCCCAAATTCAAGTAACAAATTCCTGATCCAAGTAACCTCGCAACTTACTTGCGCCATGGCCCTATATTCTGCCTCGGCAGAGGATCGAGAGATGGTGCTTTGCTTCTTGGATTTCCATGAAATAAGAGAAGAACCAAGAAAAACAGCAAATCCTGTGACTGATCTTCGAGTAGTAGGACAAGATGCATAGTCCGCATCTGAAAAAGCTGATAGATGCAAGCTTGAATTTTTGTCAAAGAACAGGCCATGCCCAGCTGTGCCTTTCAAATATTTGAGTACCCGCTCTGCAGCAACCATATGTCCCTCGCAAGGATTTGACACAAACTGACTTAAGTTGTTCACTGCAAAGGTTATGTCTGGCCTCGTTAAACTGAGATAAAGCAATCTCCCAATCAACCGTCTATAGGAAGTAGAATCAGTTAATGGAGAGCCTTCCTCAAGACTTAAATGTTTACCAGACTCCATTGGAGTAGCAGCTGGTCTGCAATTCATCAATCCAGTATCTTTAAGTAGATCTAGAACATACTTCCTTTGGCATAAGTAAATTCCCCTTATCACTGCGGGCTATCTCCAAACCAAGAAAGTAAGATGGTTTGCCCAAGTCTTTATATTTGAAAGTTTTTCCCAAAAATTCCTTAAAAGATGAAACTAAACCATCATCATTACTGGCCAGTAGAATATCATCAACATACACCACTAAGCCAAGAAACTTACTCCCTTCCTTTTTATAGAAGAATGAGTGATCACAAGCAGACTGTTGTAAGCCAAAAGCACTCAAGGCCTCAGAAAACTTTAAGTACCATTGCCGCGATGCTTGCTTGAGCCCATACAGAGACTTAGTAAGCTTGCATACTGAACCAGCTGGATAAGCATTGCCCCCCTGATCAAGCAAGCCAGGAGGCAATTCCATATAGATATCCTCCTCTAGATCACCATATAAAAAAGCGTTGTTGATGTCGAGATGAGTAAGAGTCCAACCAGATATAGCAGCCAAGACAACATGAGCTTAACAGTAACAAGCTTGGCAACTGGTGAGAAAGTATCAAGAAAGTCGACACCGGCCTGTTGGGTGTAACCCTTGGCTACAAGCCTGGCCTTGTACCTGTCCAGAGTACCATCGGCAAAATACTTGGTCCTGAAGACCCATTTACACCCTATGGCAATCTTATCAGGAGGTAAGAGTGTAACAAACCAAGTATTATTCTTAATGAGTGCTTCTAATTCAGCCTGCATTGCCTTCCTCCATTCAGCATACTTAGAAGCTTGGTGATAAGAGGAAGGTTCGGGAATAGAAGAGAGGGAACAAATGAGCCTAAAATAGGCTGAGGATAGTTTAGAATAAGAAATATATTGGTGAATGGGATAAGGAGAACAAGTGAGTGCATTACAGACATAGTCAGAAAGATGTGAAGGAGGTTTAACTGTTCTGCCAGATTTAGTGGTAGGAGCAGGAGGAATAGGAGGAGGTTGGACTGACCTTTCCTGAGTAGTGTTGTCTGTCGGAGGAACAACAGGAAGAGTAGAAGGAGGTTGCAAGGGAAGCTCAACAGGAGCAGGAGACTCAGCAGGAAATGTAAACTGAGGATCAGGAAAAACGGAGGGAGATATATGTGAGTAAGGGAAGACATCTTCATGAAAAGTGACATCCCTACTAATGAGTATTTGTTGTGTGTCCACAGTAAGAACCTTATACCCTTTATACCCAGGGGGATATCCCAAAAAGATACACTTGGTGGCTCTAGGGGAGAATTTTGACCTATTTCTGTCAAGTGTAGAAACAAAACATAAACACCCAAAAACTCTTAGATGAGAATATGATGGACTTTTACCAAACAATATCTCAAAAGGGGTAACACTATTAGGCAAAACAGAAGATGGTATGCGATTGATGAGATAGGAGGCAGTGTGTATACATTCCCCCCAATAAGAGATAGGTAAATGAGATTGAAACAGAAGGCTACGAGCAACATTCAGCAAATGCTGATGTTTCCTCTCAACTCGAGCATTCTGCTGTGGAGTGGACACACAAGAGTGATGGACTATAGTCCCATGCTGAGTATATAACTCCCCTAAACCAAATTCAGGACCATTGTCACACCTAATGATCTTAATATGTTTCCCAAATTGAGTAGCAACTGTATTAAAGAACTGAGTAAGAATGGATCTAACATCAGATTTGAATTTCATGAGGAAAGTCCAAACGAAACGGGAACAATCATCAACAATAGTCAAAAAGTAAGAGTAACCTTGCACAGTGGGGGTTTGATAAGGCCCCCATATATCACAGTGAACAAGATCAAACACTTCTTTTGATATATGTTGAGAATCAGGAAATGACAAACGTTTTTTGTTTAGCTAAAGGGCATATCTCACATAGAGAATGCTTACAAGAGGAAAGAGACAAAGATTTAGACAACAGCTGAAGTTTATTGAAAGATAAATGACCTAGTCTATGGTGCCACAAATCGGCAGATACAGTATTGCAGACATGAGGTATAGGAAGATTGATGGAGGAAACTGGTGATGCTTCTAGACATATAGGTTGCCCATTTTGCTACCCTTCCCAATCACAGTCCCCTGTAAAGCTCCCTGAATCACAAAAGCATTATGTGTGAAGAGAACTGAACAGTTAGAGGAAGTAGTGAGAGAGCTGACAGAGATAAGGTTGTAAGAAAAGGAAGGTACACACAATACAGATGTAAGCTTAAGAGTGGAAGAGATAACTATAGTGCCAATGCAAGTAACTTCAGCATTACTACCATTCGGCAAACTAACATGAGTGTTTTTGGCTGGTGAACAATCAATAAAAAGTGTGGAGTTGTTACAGACATGGTGTGTAGCACCTGTGTCCAGTAACCATAGGCAGGAACTCAAAGTAGAACAAACAAGGGGTTGGAGAGAAATAGTACCACTGAATGGAGGAGAGGCAATAACTGAAGGAGAAACACCTCCAAAATTGTAGACATCAGCTTTGGTAGGAGCAGAGATCTGCTGTGCAGGTGCTGGAGAAGAGGACACCTGCATTTGAGTTTGCAAATATGATATCATTTTAGCCATATCTGAAGTAGATAAAGCAGGAGATCCTTGAGGGAAAACCGCAGCTTTAGGAGCACTCATTTGATTAATGGATCTGTTTCCCTCAGTAGAATACCCTTGAGATTTTCCTCTACCTCTACCATATCCAGGAGGATAACCAATAAGCTCAAACAACTTATCTACAGTATGACTGGTTTTACCGCAATTTGTACAAAGGAATTTTCCTTTTCCTCCTCTACCACGAGCAGTACCAGTCGCATTGATCATAGATCCCTGAATTTCAGTACTTATCACAGGCGATTGTTGCTCAATAGACCTCTGTCTCTCTTCCTGTAACACTAAAGCAAAGATCTTTTGCAAAGAAGGAAGAGGAGTAGTAGATATTATCTGAGATCTGATCTGCGAGTAAGAAGGATTCAAACCAATAAGGAATTGCATAGAACATTCCTGCATTTGAAATTCACTCCACTTGCGAGAGCTATGGCATCGGCAGCTATCACAAGTGCACCACCGTGCTGGTTGAAAATCTTTGTATTCATCCCATAGAATGCGCAATTTCGTAAAATAAGCGCCTACATCCTCTGATCCTTGCTTCAAAGTGAGCAATTGTTGTTTTAACTGGCAAATTCGAGCAAAATTGCCCTGAGAGAAACGATCTCTTAGATCGCTCCAAATAAGAGAAGCATCATCAATGTACATGATGCTCGAGCTGATCTCTGGTACAACAGAGTTGCGAAGCCACGAAACGACCATGCTGTTGCATCGAAGCCACTGAGCATACAGCAGATCGGAATGAAGAGGTCGCTGGATTGAACCGTCGACAAAAGCGAGCTTGTTCTTCGCCATAAGTGCTGTGATCATCGAGCGATTCCAGTTGATGTAGTTGGATCCATTTAGCTGCTGCGTAACCAGCTGAACGCCAGGATTATCACTGCTAGGCAAAAAATAAGGGCTAGTCTGGTCCTCATAGGGAGGCGGAGAATGAAGTTTGGATGATGAAGGTGTGTGGGGTGCCATTGAAGGAGAAGAGAAAAAATCAGCGGAAGATTATTGCTCTGGATACCATAACAGAAAAGAGAATTTTGCAGAAGGGAAAAAACTTGCATTATATTCGGATGAAATGATTACAAGGCAAAGAAGCTATATTTATACTACAGCTGATAACAAACACACGCACAAAGTGTGATGCCAGCTCAGTAACAAAAAGCAAGTAAAACTAATTAATAAAGGAAAAAGCTATCTTATTATGTGTGCATACGACACGAGCATGTGTATCCACATCCTCTTTATTTCTTCATTCCAACATTCACTTTCACGAAACTATAGCAATAATCGCTATTCACAAACACACTTTCGTTTGGTCACATTTAAAAAAAAAAAAAAAAAAAAAAAAACCACTTAAATTTGTAATGTCTAATTTTGTGCGTAGGAGGAGCATGTGGATACGGCAACATGTACAGCCAAGGCTACGGCACCAACACCGCCGCATTGAGCACGGCTCTCTTCAACAACGGGCTGACGTGCGGGGCGTGCTACGAAATGCGGTGCACGGGCGAGCGCCGGTGGTGCTTGCCGGGCACCGTCACGATCACCGCCACCAACTTCTGCCCTCCCAACTTCGCCCTGCCTAACAACAACGGCGGCTGGTGCAACCCGCCTCTCCAACATTTCGACATGGCGCAGCCCGCCTTCCTCCAAATCGCTCAGTACCACGCCGGCATCGTCCCCGTCGTCTTCCGAAGGTTTGCCACCTTTCCTCCCGAGCATAATAATCAGTTCAAAGTTTGGTTCAAATTTTAAATAATATTCCAAAATTGAGATTTAATATGCAATTATATCTCTTATTTAAATTACAAACCCACAAATGATTAACAGCTTTCTACTATGAGAAAAAAGTTGCTCCAAACTGAAAAACTAGTTCACTAGGACAAAATCTATACTATATTAAAATGAGAATCTCTAATTTGAAATTGATTTCAATACCAATCTTATAGTTTTTTCAAAATTAATGACTTATTATATATAAGAATAAGATTAAATGAACTTTATTAAATTTTGATGCTAGCTAGTAAGATTTTTATTTTATTTTTACTTGAGCTAGTAAGAAATTAATTATGGCATAAGTTGCTAATAATACTCGTATTTTTTTTTCTATATTAATGCAGGGTGGCCTGTGTGAAGAAAGGCGGAATTAGGTTCACCATCAACGGCCACGCATACTTCAACCTGGTTCTAATCAGCAACGTCGCGGGTGCAGGGGACGTCCATGCGCTGTCAATCAAAGGGTCCAAAAGCGGCTGGCAAACCATGTCCAGAAATTGGGGTCAAAATTGGCAGGGCAATTCCTATCTCAACGGCCAAGCTCTCTCTTTCCGCGTCACCACCAGTGACGGCAGAACTCTCACCGCATACAACGTGGCGCCAGCTAATTGGCAGTTCGGCCAGACCTTCCAAGGCGGTCAATTTTAAAAACAGTTGATACATACATTCGTATAAATCTACGGTCTATCGTATTTTCATTTAGCGGGAAAATTAATAGGATTATAAATCGACGACAGAAATTGATGATATGTATGTATTTGGTGAATATTATGTATGTGAGGAGCTTTACGAGAGATCTGATTGGTAGGTAAAGAGAGGGATATTTCATGATCGATCTCATTAGTTCAAGCAGAGGTAGCTTATTATTACCCGCTTGGCCTTATTTGCGTCTGTCTTTTTTAAAGGGATGCTATTATATAATACGGTTTGAGATTATTGGCTTCTCCTTAATCCTAAGTCCAACGTGACACTATGAGAGAGCTTTATTTTAAATCTCTGCAATTCTAAAACCTTTAACATAAATTTAAACATGGAAATCTCTTCAATATGGAAATCTCAAACTAAACATAGAAATTTCTTTATTTCTTTTTACTTTTTTTATTATCAATTTTATCTTGCTTTTTTCCTACAAAAATATTTTTTAGTTAATAAAAAAATATTCAATATACATATCAAATTAAATATCGTGGCAAGAGCTTTAATTTGACATATAATACGTAAATAATAGATTTAAACTAAGAAATTCATACAAGCTAGAAGTGTTAAAATAATACACTTTTCTTTCATCTCTCTCATTTTTTACACAATATAATTTTTATTTTATTTGAAAATATTATATATACATGTGATATTTGATTCATGGAATTCTAAGACTTGGTGAAATAAAATCAATATAACTATTCAAAAAGTATATAGTTTTTAATATTATAATTTTCTTTAAACATATGTTACAATTTTTATGTTTCAATAATATTCACAATCTTAACTTTGAATCTAAATTAGAAAAGCATTATTACACGAGTTCAGGACGAGAACGAGTTGTAAAATCATTTTTTTAATTATATTTGAGATTGGTACGAGTTTATAAATTGTAAATTAGTTCAAACATTAATCAATATGACTACATATATTTTTTTTACCTTTTTAATCTTAATTTTTTATTTAGTTATTTATATATTTACTTTGTAATGTCATTTGTTACTGTGACAGATAATCAATTAGTGTAACAATATATTTTTGTAAACTCAAATAGACTCGAGTAAATAGTGAGTATAATACACATGTTTGAGATTAGAATTAATAAAAAATAACTTTTAAGTGATTTATGACGGGTACATGTATTTATATATATATATATATATATATATATATAATCTAGACGGATTTTGAGTAGTTGAACTCTAGCCTTTTTATTCTAATCGTAAATTATAAATAATTTAGAATATCACATGTATTTTGATTTATACTATTTATTAAGTTTGACAAATAAATAAGGTTTTCAAAATAAATAATTTTTGGTGGTACCTCTTTTTTATTTTGGTGATAGTAAATGTTTATAATTATTAAAATATTACTTAATATAAACATCAAATTACATAAACTACTTCGTATTAATATAACACTGTAATACCTTTTCGATTTTGGGGGCAGTAAATGTTTAGATTATTAAGATATTACTTAAATATCAAATATTACTGTTGAGATTGAACATGGATATAAAAATATTTTAGATAATTGCACGTTATTAATACATATTATATGCGATGTATTAATATATAATAATATTGTTTAGTCGATATTGTTTCGTATAATATTGTAGTACATTTTCAATACTGTCGTAGTAAATGTTGAGATTATTAATACTCCATCTGTCCCCCCGAGTAACTTCCTAAGAGGGAGAGACGCGGGTTTTAAGACAAAATTATTGAGTGTATTAGAAGTGGTGAAAAATTGTTAAACTACAATTATTCACAATCTGTTGTCAAAAGTTGTAACTAAAAGACGGGTAAGAACATTTATCAACATGCCTTCGTGGAATTTTTTTTTCATATTTTAATTGTTTTGTTATTCAAATTATTTCCGGAGGTTAATTGGGGTAAGTGGATTTGGGAGCCCTTCATTCCTGTTAGACGGTCGATTCTTTGTTGGCGTGTTATTCATGGGCGTCTTCCTACCCTCGATACTCTTATTAGACAAGGCCTGGTCGCTCCTAATGGCTGCTCTCTTTGCTTGGAGAGAGGGGAAACTATCTTTTATGTTCTTTGGAATTGCTCTAAGGTAAAACCTATCTGGCAGGAGTTTCTCTCTTGGTTTGATAAAACCTCCCTCGGGGATTGTTTGGATATTCATTCGTTTCTGGTGAAGGCGTGGACGACGGATTTTAGCCCTCAAATTCTTTCACTTTGGAAAGCGGGGCTGATCTCTATTATTTGGAAGATTTGGGAGAGTCGGAACTCTATGATTTTTGATGATGTTGATTTTGATGCTCGCCGGATTTTGGTCTTTGTCAAATCTTTTTTCAAAGAGCTTGACTACAATTTCAAAAATCTTGGCAATATCAACAACACTTGGCAGGATTATTTAATCACCAGATCGATTGGGGTTGGCTGCCGTTCAGCCCCTCCTCCTCGCATGGTTGACGTTCATTGGTGGCCTCCTGTTTCTCCCTGGATGAAAGTCAACACTGACGGCTCTGCTTTGGGGGCGCCGAAGATCATTGTTGCGGGTGGAGTTTTCAGGGACCATCATGCGGTTGTTCGTGGCTGTTATCACATTAAAGAGGGGATTGGTTTTTCGTTTGAAGCTGAGCTTTTAGCAGTCATCACTGCTATTAATCTGGCTCATGATAGAAAGTGGCTCTATTTGTGGATTGAGTCGGATTCCATGTATGTGGTCCGGTTGTTGGAGACTCGATCCTCTGATGTTCCTTGGCGCTTCTATGCCTCTTGGAACAATTCTCTTCGCCTTCTTCAGAAGTTTCGTTTGATTGTTACTCATATCTTTAGAGAAGGAAATCAGCCCGCTGATATCATGGCTAACAATGATCGGGCGGAAGGTTGGTGGCCGTCGGCTATCGATGTTATTAGTCATGCGGTTACTAGAGACATGTCTACGCATAGACATGTTCGCACTATTAGGAGTTAGGGTTTTCTGGTGTTTGGTGAGACACCTCGTGGTGTTGCTCGTTTCTGTTTGGGATGGGGTTCTGTGGCGTTGGTTTCTGGTGGTTTTGTTTGGGGCGTCGTTTCAACCTTTTTACAGCGTTTGGGTGCGCTCAATGCTGGGGTTCAAACGGTTGGGTCCTATTGGCAGCTCGACGGTAAGAGTGTTGTCTTACCGGGTTCGGGGTTCTGGAGTCAGCAAGTTTTGGTCATTGAAGTGCTGTGCTCTGCTCCTTTTGGAGCGTCTGTACTGGTTTTGTTTTCATCTCGGGGACGACAGTGTGTCGATCCTTCTCGTTTGGTCTCTCGGCAGCGCGGTTTTTCTCGTCTTCGGTAGTAGCTGTTGTTCGGGGCTGGATGTCTCTTCAGCGACGGCGTCTCACCGGCTGTTTAGCATCCTCCTCTCTGTTGTTGGCGGCTGGAGAAAGACTTTGGCGACGGCTTCTACCGGCCGAGTCTCTTTCTCCGGCTCCTGTTTCTTTTTCCTTTGCTTCTCGTTTTTTCTTTGTTTTTCTTCTTGTTCTCTTCTTGTGTTGGGAAGTCGGGCTTATCTAGGGGCAATGGTGCGGCCGGCGCTTCTGAGATTCTCCCAACTCCGCTTCCTATACTTTTTATTTCTCTTAGACGAGTACTATTTTTCCTCACTCTGAGGTTTTAACGAGGCTCGGCCCTTAGTCTGCTTTCTGTGCTTTCAAGGGTTTAGGTTCTTCTGTTTTTTCTTTTCTTTTTAATAAAATCTTATTTTAATAATTCAAATTATTTGGGTGTGAGTAACATACATTTTTGACGGGTATAAACATTTTATCAACATGTTTACATGATTTTTTTTATATACATAATTATCTCTTAATTTTGTATATGGATGTTTATTCTTTAATATTCGTGTCTATGATGAGACGGATAACCAATTATTGTCATAAGTTATATTTGTAAATAATTTCAAAAAATATATGTATTGAAATTAAGATATTAAAGGGAAAAAAATAAAAAATTTAAGATAGATACGCATGGATATATATTATTAGCTTCTTCACTTTTTTTTATGAAATTGAATAAAATAAAATATTTTATGCCTAAATAATATCTATCCGGCCGGTAATTGTCACGGAAAAATGTGTCCGTCCGGGTCATTGTGTACCTTAAATGTACCCGGTCGGATACATTTATCTGGCCATTTCACCGGCCGGATCGATGCTATATTGACATAAAATTTTTATTCTATCTATTTGTATCTTTATATTAATTTTTACTATTTTGCTGAATTTAATTTAATATATTGTTTAAGTGTTAATTAGTGTCCGGTCGATATATTTACAATTTAAAGATATGAACACTATATATATATATATATATATATATATATATATATATATATATATATACAGTGTAAAAAAAATTATTGCATGCACTCAATGTAATCATTTCGGTCATTATTGAAAAAAAATGCATTGAAACTCTAAAATGTGTAAGATTGTGTAAGACTGCCGAAATCATTACATTTGATGTTGACCCACTTAAGGGTTATTTAGTAATTTAGGGCATGGCTAACTTTGCATGATAAGGGTGGGCATTTTTCAAAATATGAATAAGGAATGTGGCACTTTTGCCTATTAACACTAGTTCATACTCATGTTTAATGTTCTTAAACTTGAATTTATTATTCCATCCGTCCCAATTTTTAGTATTCATTTGAGAATAACAAATGTAGGACGTGTGTTGTGAGGAGAATATGAGTCTTACCTTTTATGTGAGTGTTAAAGTAATTCAAGTGGAGTAAAGGTCTCACATACTTTTACTAAAAATATAAATGAATACCAAAATGTTGGACGTCCGGAAAAGGAAATATGGATATTTAAAGTTGGGACGAAAGGAGTAGATAGTTTATGCTCGTATCAAAAACTTTTCTTGATTTGATTCATAAACCTTTTTTTATATTCATGTCAAAAGGCTATTTTTTGAATCTGAAGACTTTTTATACACGTATCAATTAGTTTACACTTAAATTTGATTTTTTAGATGCCTTATACTCATGTGAAAGAGTATTCAACTTGAGTTTGAATGTGTAGACATTTTACACTCGTGTCAAAGAGTCTTCCACTTGGATAATTTTTCATGGAGTTAGATAGTTTTTGCTTGTGTCTAGAGCTTTATCAATAGTTTAGACTTTTATTAAGTAGGAATTTATGGATTACATCATATATTGGAAGATGAATTCATTACTAGATACATATTCTCTTATTCCTTTTCAATTTAAGATTATTCAAAATATTTTCCCCACCATTTTAATTTTTTCCATCAAAGTTGTGAGGTTCTTGCATCGATTATGCTTTAACTTCATTTGCAATAATGCTTAACTCCATATCATGAGCTCTAATCACCAATTCCTTGAAAGTTTTTGGTTGAATTCCTTTCAAAATACATTGAAAACTCCAATGCATATTTTAGATGCACATTTCAGTTGTTGAAGTCTCCAACAGACGATCTTTGCAATTGAGACTAAAGCCCTCACAATAATTGATGTAGTCATTGATATTATATTCTTTTTATTGACTTGATTTCGTAAACTTCACAAAGTTCACTGTCATTGAGTGTTGTTGAAAGTTGAAACCAATGAAATTGTTTTGTTTCAAATATTGACCCAACTATTGATTGAACTTGGCTTTAGATTAGCATATCAATCAAAGGTTGGGTTTCACTTGAACTTTATAATGTTGATGCAAATGACCTTCTTCTCATCTTTGAATTGAAAGTTGAATTTAATTTGAATTTTGTTTCACTTTTTACGAAAAATGCCTTGAACAAGACGCCTAAATATTGAAAAGAAATTCATAATAAAGAAATTCTATTTCAATTATGAGCTATTCAATTATGATTTGATGAGTTTAGAACTAATATAGAAACACATATTTATAATTGTATAGAGAGTTGGAATTTGAGGTTTGAGCCTACATGATTATGGACTTAGGACTAATATGACATGATTTTATTAGCTCTCGAAATATGAGTATATATCAATATCAAAATTTAAATTGTTTCTAAAAATATTGATACTGATCTTTACCTTATAAAATATAAAATTTCAAAACTAATTACAAATATAAAATTAATAAAAATATATTTTTCCTTTTATAAAGATCATATGCCTACAAAGATCGACTCCAAACCATTACCAAATCAACCCGATCCCTTATTTTTTGTTTATGAACCAAAAATATAGAATGAATATCTAAACTTTCACCCGAAAACATTTTTCGATATTGATCATAAAAAAATCATTTTTACGATAATGATACAACTAAAAACAATTAAAGACCAACAAATAAAGTATGAATTTGATAAGTATATTAATTGTCCAATTATCAGCCTTGGATTTCGGCCCAAATCCGGGCTCTATAAGCCCAACAAAGGGTATTTACGGTAATCCAACAATCACTCCGTGAAACCCTAGCTGGTCCATACCCCTATAAATAGCAATCGCAAACTATTTCCCCTTCAGATTCAGATTATCCAAGCTCCTGCGATCAACAATTCTTGTCAGTCGACAATGGTGAGAGACAATTTTCTATTATTAAGTTCTAACTCGTTCGATTTAGTTTGGTTTCCTCTAATGAGTTATGAAATCTATGCTTTTTCGTTCGCAAATTTGTAGACGTTTAAGAGAAGGAACGGCGGTCGCAACAAGCACGGGCGTGGACACACCAAATTCATCCGTTGCTCCAACTGTGGTAAATGCTGCCCCAAGGTATTTGATTATTCTTTGCAATTTTTTTTATTACGATGTTAGCAATTGGCTGTAAATTCCACGGATCTTATTTTGGTATTGAATATTGGTTTGTTTGTTGAAAATTTGAATTACGTATTTTTTATGGAATTAATTTTCGCGTAGAAATTGTTTGCAGCTGAATCATCAAACTGTTAAAAACTAAATATTTCAAGCTCCGATTTGGGATTTCTGAGCTTGGTAAATATATTGAAAGCGGTGTTACTCTGCAGTGTATAGTAATTTTCACATAACTTAAAAGTGATAGTTTTTTGCTTATTTCAGTTTTATCTTCACCTTGCTGTATGTAATTTATTAAAATATGAGTATTTAGGTGAATTCATGAATTATGTACCCTCTCTTTGTATATTGTCATGGTTAATCAAAAGTATATACTATATACTTGCAGAGTATGTTGTATTAATATATAAATCTGCTTATTTGTGGTTATAACTTCTTGAATTAATATAGAAATCTGCTTATTTGTGGTTATAACTTCTTGAATATCTTGCACGCTGTGAAACAATGATAAGATTTACTGACCAAGATGTTTATATGGATAATTTGATGACCGGGAGATTGTGTTATTTGGGATATGTTTGACAGGACAAAGCAATCAAGAGATTTTTGGTGAGGAACATAGTCGAGCAAGCTGCAGTTAGGGATGTACAAGAAGCTTGTGCTTTTGATGGTAAACTTTTCTTTCTCTTTGTTTGCTGTTAGACTTTTACTGTAGATATTGTTGCTGTTACCTCAAAACTAATTATTAGGGTGAGATTTGTAATTATCTAATTCCACCTGCAGGGTACACCCTTCCCAAGCTGTACGTGAAGATGCAATACTGTGTCTCATGTGCCATTCACTCTAAGGTGGTGAGGGTTCGTTCAGTTACTGATAGGAGAAACAGAGAGCCCCCACAGCGCTTCAGGCGCCCAAGGGTCAGTTTTACCCGCCATCTAATTTATTTTGCTTGTGAAGTAATGTTTCTAAGTGAAGTGTAATTTTATGTTTTCAGTTTATGTAATTTTCTGTTGTACCTGGTTAGTGCTATAACCATTGTTTGCATTACTGGTCTCACGTATTCTAATGTTGTGTTTATCACTTTTAACTATATTTTAAGCACAAAAAACACTCTTTGATGTGCATTTGCTTCTGTTTTGCATTTTCTTCTGAAGGGATCAATTCTTTTTCAGAAATGAAAAGTGTGCTTAGAGAGTAGAGACTATCAATTAAAAAAAAAACAATTGTTTTATTACTTGTAGATATCAACCATTTGATACAGAATAATACCCAAAACAGGAAGTAGTTGTTTTCTTTTAACTGGAAAACATTACCAAATTGCTTGTTTCATACTCATCATATCCTTCCTCGACATGATTGGCTAATCTGCATACATGTTTTTAGTTGTGGCTCCCCTTTGTTGCATTCTCTTATTTGTCATATTTGTTACTCAATTGTTATGCTCTTACCGTGTTGTCAGGATGATGCGCCAAAGCCTGGTCAAGCTCCTCGCCCAGGTGCCCCCACTCAAGCTCCTCGCACTTGATTCGCTTGGTTGGATGTTTTCGAACTAGGCTGTTTGGTCTTGTTATGCTATTTGTGTTTTTTGTTTTTTGACGATTTTGCTACATCTTGTTATCAGACTATCAACTTATCATCCAAATTTTATGTGCAAATAGAATATTGAATTCAGTAAACTGCTTATTTCTTATTTTAAAGTGCATGTCGTCCATTTTATGAAATCTATACCGTTTTATGAAATCTAGACCATCTGCAAAATGACATGATATTTTTTCTATGAATTATTATAAAAACGTTAACAGGTTGTCGTTTGCAGAATCATTCTTGTTCTTGTTGTTCATTCTAACTTCAATTTGTAGAATTATAATTTGAGTGGTGAATTCGTAGCTTTTTTCTGTGGGTATTTTGGATTTATTATGTGTTGACGGCGATCATTCAAATGAGTTTCTGTTTATAATCATGATTGGTTTTGAGCGTATAATTAATATTAATGCAATATTTAGAATTAGGTTCTAATCTTGATTGGATTTGAGGCTATAGTTAACATTAATGGATTTTGTTATTGTTCATAATATTGATTGGTTTTGAGCCTATAGTTAATATTAATGGATTTAGTTATAATCTTAATTGGTTTGGAACCTAGTTAAAGATGATGAAATTAATTTGTATGTAGGGGACAAAATGAAGCAACATTTAGAATGAGTATCTATTATTGATTGGTTTTGATCCTATAGTTAATACTAATTGATTTAGTTTGTGTTTATAATCTTTAACAAAATGAATCGTAATTTAACTTTCATCCTGAAGAAGAATATGTCTAAATGTTTAGACATATTGTGAAATTGACAAGTAAAACACCCGGAGCTCATTTAGTTTTTGCAATTCGAGGTGCCTTATATGTATTTTGAGAACTTAGGCTTGTGGGAAAAATTAAAACGATTTCAAATTTTATGTATTTGCTAGTTATTACTATCTTTTATTAATCCACTGAGAATTAAAATGTTGAATTGGTACATAAGCAATTGTTTAGAACATGGCTCGCTCCAATTTAGGCAATGATTCGTGCTTTGGAAAAACAAAAAGATTATACTCCCTCGCCAAGTATGGAACTTTTGCTATTTGTATGTCCACATAAAATATGATTTTTTTTTAATTTTAGAGTATAGCTTAGTAGTATTTTTTTTTCTTATTTTTTTATTATTACAAATATTTATTATTTACCAAAAAAAATAAAATTATTCCTGATCCACATCTAATTCAATTTCAATCATTCATTTCATATAATAGTAAGACATTTTCTCCACTATTTTGTAAATAAGTATTTCACAAATTAGTATCCTAAAACATACCGTACTTGTAGTGGCGGAGGTGGACATTCAATTTAGGGGGCTCAATTTTTATTTTATTTTTCGTAAAATTATTAATTAAATAAAAATAAAAAATAAAATAAATAATAGCACAATTATAATACTTTCTCCGTCCCACTAAATATGAATCTCTATTTTTGGGCGCAGTAATTAAAAAGAAGAGTGATTAAAGGATAAAAATGATATATGGTGGTGGAGCCCACAATTTTTTGTGAGAGATAGAGTAGTTTCCTTTTATGAAATGAGTCATTATTAATGGGACAAATAAAAAAGGAAAGAGTATCATTATAAATGGGACGAAGAGAATATCATTTAAATTATAAAAAGTGCCTTTCCAATTGACTTTGAAGTTATAAAAATCAACTTCAAAATATTAAGATGGATTAAATTTTGCAAGGTGAAATAGTTTTCAATTTCGAAAAATAAATTTCTAGGATCCAAAAATGATATGCATAAATTAATTATTATAGGGCTGTAATCGATGGTTCGAGCTCGATTTGAGCTTTTATCTTGTTGTTCGAGCTCAGCTCGTCACCCACTTACTGAACTAGAGCTCGGCTCGTGTGATAATCGATAATGTCGAATTCGAGTTTGGTTCGTTAAATGTTCGTATACATGGTGTTCGAGCTCGGAATCGTTAAATTTTTGGGGAAAAACTTCATAATTAATATGTTATTCGAGCTCGTATAATTTAAACCTCATGTACTAACTCGATTGAAGGCTCGTGAACATGTTCACAAACATGTTTGCGAGCTTAACGAGCCGGGTGTTATCTGGCTCGAGTTTGGGTCGATAAAATTATTAAGCTCAAAATTATGCTTGAGCCTGACTTGTTTACTATCGAATCAAGCTCCGAACGAGTTTTTTTCGAATCGAAATTCGAATAGCTTGCGAGTAACTATTTTCATTTACAGCCTTAGTTATGTATTTTCTTTGTCAGAATATCAATGTAGTTCTAAAATATGCATTTCAATCACAATGCAAAATAGCTCAACTCGATAATAGTGGAGATAAGATCATATATATATTTTTAATTTTTATAATATATTTGTAAAATTACAGACCCTTTTCATTTTTAAAATTTCAGGGGCCCAATGACACCCCTCCTCCCGGCCCATCCCCTAGCTCTGCCCCCCTGAGTACTTGAATTAAATACAGGATCGAATAATTGGGTCAACAATTATTTAGAGAAAATCTCCGTTCAAATTGACCTAACCCACGCATTCAATATTTGTTGTACACATATTGCTCAATTACTACAAGGATAAGCCCCTACGGATCAAATTGATCCGGATCAGTAGGGGTAAAAAAGTCATATTTTTTTACTGAAATATGTTTTATCTTAAACGGCCCTAATTAAAGTTTATTATTTTAAAATACTAAATTTAATATATTATGAATATAAATTCAATGTCTTTTCATTTTTCTTGGCCATAAATTAAATTCATGAACATAAAATTAAATGTTTAATCTCCTTAAATCTATGCACTTTAATGAATTCATTGAACATAGGAATCCATATATTTCGTTGCGTTCATAATTAAAAAAAATAAAAAATAAAATGATCGTTGCTTTCTCAAGGACTCACTTTATAATTTATGTGACTCCTTGTTTTAGTGTTGGGAATTTTTTTTAAGAATTAAAAAACATTGGAATTTCGATACTCATCATTGGGTGTGAATGTGAAGATTAACGAGCTAATCATCAGGCATAATAACAATATTATTTTGTAACATTTTTTTTATTTAAACACCCCCGGCCCAATCACTATAAAATATATTTCCATTTAAAAATTAAAATACTTATATATTATTATTATGACATAGGATAATTTTTCAATTTAGGATTTTATATATATGTATATGTATATCACATACTTAATAAAATTTGATATTTTCTATAAGCAAAACTTTTTTAATATGAGAAAAATTTTGTGTGAGATTGAGCCTATTGTAATCTTCAATGAAATTATGAATAATTACGAAAAAATTGAGTTTACTAATTTTAAGTATAATTGTTAAGTGTCAATTATTCACTCTCAATCATAGAATATTTTTACTATATTTTTACTCTCAATCAGAAATGGAGTATAATTTATTCACTCTCAATCATAGAATATTTTTACTATATTTGATTATTTATTTGGTGAATATGTTTGAAAGATGACTATCTATATATAATTTATAAATTTATCCATGAAAAAAATAATTTAAAAATATACACCATTTATATGGTTATATATATATATATATATATATATATACATAGATATCTATACATGTATATATATTATAGTACTAAAGAAATCATATATATATTATAATAAGTGCAATTCAATCTAATCAAGTGTTCCTATCTTCAATTGTTGATCATGTAATATGTTCTTGTGTTGTGAAATCCAAAAACTCGTTTATATATTCAAGAACGGCTGTGCTACTACAAAAATTTTGACACTTGATTAGATGTTTAAAAAAAATAAAAAATTAGAAAATAATTATTTTAAAATAAAGTATATTATATTTCCGACAAATTACATAAATAAAAATAAGACAATGTATATATTTGTTCTTTAAAAAATTGTATATAAATGATAATGAAACGCGGTTCAATTGATAAGACGTTTCTCATCCTTCGACTCATGTGTGCATGTGTTATTTAAATTTTAAAAAATGTATATATATGCAAGGACGATGTACGAAATCTTGAACCCTCTGCCCTTGACAAAATATTGAACTCTTTGTTTATAGTTAATAAATATTAAAAATTATAAATTAATTATATTTAATAAAGTATAGTTTATTTTCGTCAAGTTACGATATTAAAATATACAAAACTAATACAATCACTATATTAAGAGATAACTTTTGAATGCATTAAGAAATCCACAAAAAGTAATATGTCCAATATTATCCATGCATGTCACCCATGTTCACACATGTCACAAAGGAAGTGGTTGTGATATTTTCAAATTCAAAATGAAATTTAACAAATTAGAGAGATTATTATTTAAGTTAGATTATAGATTCAATGAAATTCTACAATTCATTTATGTTTTAAGTGACATGAAAGAGTGGTTCGTTATTTAATTAACGTACGTCATATATAATCTGGGTTTGTGCAAACATATATGAATCAATATGTAAGTTAATTTCTGGCTTTAAAATAAATTAAACTAAAGCATGTTAATTAATGAAAAAAAATAACTGATTCATGCATGTCATGAAAATAAATAGATTCATGTGTGTTTACAAAATACATTATAAGCTAGTCAAACATCTCATTGAAAATACAAAGTTATTTAATGAATTTAATGCTCCCAATAATATATATACACATTTAAATAATATATTAAAATTATAAAATGAAAAATACATAAGGGTAAAAATGTCTTTTTATGTTGAACTCTAATTAATTTTTTGATTTGATCCTGATCAAATTGATCCAAATATCAACACAAACATAAAGAAAATAACATTGCACCAAACATAAAATTTAATTGTGTTGCATGTACAAAAAAATCTTTGTACAAGAAGCAGGTCATAGGAACAATAATGGTTGTTAAAAAATGTCGAGTGCGATGCCTCTACAAAGAGGGCAAACATTCTTGGACAGCAGCCATTCTCCGATGCAGTCGGCGTGAAAAACGTGGTGGCAGTGAAGAACTCCGACCGTCCGATCTTGTTGATGCAGTTCATCGAGACAGACGGCGCACACATCGTGATCGGCTGCAGCGGCTTCATCACAAACCATGATCTTCAAGAATCTCTCAACCAAGTCCTTGGGCAACCCTTCGTCTTCTTCACGCGCCGCAAACAGTAACATGTCATCGACGACGATGTAATCATATTCTTCATCGTCATCTTCTTCTTCTTCTTCTTCTTCTTCTTCTCTTCTTCTTCTTCTTCTTCTTCTTCTTCTTCGGCACTGCCGTCTGGGGTTGGAAGAAGAGGAAGAGGGTGGCGCGTGGTTTCTTGTGAGAATATTTGATGGGGGAGGAGGAGAAGATTATAACTCAAACAGACGCCGGTTGCGGGGTTTGCATGGGCCATGATTTCTTCAAGGATGTATGAAAGTTGCTTCAGAGAATTGCTGAATTAATTAATGATTTTTCACCATAGCATATATATGGCCTACTTATATAATGTGAATGTTACCATATTAGTGTCCTAATACATGTCAATCTTACCATATTAGTGTCCTAATACGATATGAATTCACCTTCCAAACAAAAAGATAATAATAAGAATATCAATGTTGAATATATATATTGTCAGATATAAAAATATCACATAATGTAAAATCCACACAAGATCCTAACGAGATGCCTTTTCGAAGTCGGTAAATAGATCCTGGGCCTTACTTGAATTTTTTTGCATGAGTTCGAGATTTTTATAAAATAAACATATAAAGTTTATGACATTTTGGGAAAAATCGTCAAAGTTTGCATAATATCATAAGGCAACGTCCGATACTTAAACAAATTTTATTGGAACAGCCAACAATTACTGAGCAGAAGATTGGGTACTTAATTATTGTCACGTACGTTATAAAAATTACTTAGATTGAAATTGCAAATATGATCAAAGATCGATCATAATTTAAATAACAATTATATATATATGTGTGAAGTTTGATGGAGCCGAACAAATAATTATAACCAAAGTATAAATTTGTGTACATTAAACCTTGTACAACATCTAATAAAAATATTCAATATTTTTTTATTCCTTGTACGTTTTCACATGATCATAAATTCACAATAAAAAAAATAACACAACTTTAAAGAATTTATAATAAAAAAAGAACGCATCTTTAAAGAATCGTGGTGCTACCCCCTCATTAAATGTATTTGCATTAGTTTTTCTTGAGTAACTGCATTTAATTCTTCATTCCACATAGTATATTTTAAAACAACAATAAAAGTTGTCAAAATCTATGCACAATGACTATTCCTAGATATTCATGACAATTATTTATATTTTTTGTAATATATATTTAATTTATGATAGGATATATATTTTATATTAGAAAAAATCCATTCTACTTGATGAGGATGGTATCCAGGACCTCGAATCTCCAAAGTAAGGTGTCCCGAATACCCCAATCCCTGAAAGGAAAAGGGAAACTCAGAAAGAGGAGAATTACAAAATAGAGTTTTCAGAAATCTACAGATCTTGTCCACCATATCAAAGTAAAATCTCCTAAAGGCAGAGCAGAGTAAAATTTCTCAATATCAGAGCAAGCATAATCTCTTTATGTCAGAGCAGAAGTGGAATTCCTCGCGACCAAGAGAAAGAGCAGGATTCTAGCCAGTATGAGTTTGTAAATCGTAGAGCAAAGGAGGTCATTTCAGAAACCACGAACAACGACAGATATGATAAAGTAGCAGAGTGGAGGAATATGGATAAAAAGTATCTTTGCGTCTGTGAGAAAGGGGAGCACCTAAGAGATGGTTGTTGTAACTGAATGGCAGACGGTCATTGTCCTTCTTTTTGCAGGGGCCGCCACCCCTAACTAATACGTTTGTGTCGACTAACGTGGAAGATGCCTAAAGTAGATAAGATGATTTTGCCCATAGGTGTATATAAGAAGAGCACTAGAAATAACGGAAATACCCTCCCGCACTCTTAATAGGAAGTACTAAAATGCCAATTGTATTGTGTACCCTATAAATAACATAAGCAATGGTATTGTAAGACACTTGGTTTTAAAATGGATACCGGATTTAGTTTTAATTCTTTCAATTGCTTTTCAAAGGTCTTACTTATTCGAATAAAAAATACTACCGTTGAAAATAAAATAAAAAAAGGAAGAGCGAGAAGAACGTCAAGGAGATGCAACGTAGAGATTATAAGCACCCGACACCATATACATTCCTGAACCAAGTTAGACAACATGATTTAAGGTTTTAAAATTTATGTTTAATAATTGATCAAAAATAGTATTGATTAAAACTAAAATTAATTATATTTTGTGTATTTACATATAATTAATCCTTAAGTAAAACAATAATTAAGTGATAAATTACATTAAGGTTGCATTTACTTTGATGGATAAATTTATCCATGGAAAATGATGAATAACAAAAATTTATGCCTTTAAATGTTTTCTTTCTTTTCCAAACATTTGACACAAAAACATTTTTCCTTCCTTATTTTCATTTCAAGGATGTATAATATCATCCACTCAAAAATAGAGGATAATAATATCCATCATTGAAGTAAAAAATAAGGAAGGAAAAATGCTTTTGTGTCAAATAATTGGAAAAAAAAGGGAACATTCAAAAAACATAAATTTTTATTATCTATACTTTTCATAAATAAATTTATCCGTCAAAATAAACGCAGCCTAACAATTTTATTATTTCCGCTGAGTATAATTTGAAACTCGGCCCCGTGCTTGATCCGATCGATAACAAAACCATAAACTAAATTAAATAGGGAGAACAGGGAAATTTGATAGAAACTGCAATATAATTTTAGGGGGGTGTATTCGTTGTGGAATTTGATGGATTTCTATGGATTTTAAAAGTCTGGGTGTATTCGTTCAAGACTTTTAAAAGTCTGCAGAAATCTGGGTGTATTCGTTCAAGACTTTTAAAAGTCCATATAAATCTGGGTGTATTCGTTCAAGACTTTTTAAAATCCATACAAATCTAGGTGTATTCGTTATTCCATTGACTTAAAATTCGGAATGACTTTCATGGATTTCATCCAAAAAATACACACGACGAAACCCGATCAAGAACCACGAGAATTGAAATCTATGAAGTTTTAAGCGAGCGCTGAGTTCCAGCGCCCCCGGCCAAGAAGCCAGCGAGCGCCGGAACTCAGCACTCGCTGGAACCCACTTATTCCCAGCGCTCGCTGGAACCCAGCGGTCGCTGGGTTTCCAGCGCTCGCTGGGTTTCCAGCGGTGCTAGGACTCCGCGGGCGTTGGTTTCATGGAATTCAATTCCAAAATTATCCCGTAAAGTCTTCGGAAATCAGTGAAAATCGGGGTGAAATCCAACCACGAATTTTGAAAGTCGTCTGGAATCTATGTGAATTCCATGGAATTTAAATTCCATGGACTTTTTAAAGTTTATGGAAATCTCCCCTTAGTTTTAAATTACATAGATAAAATGTGTATATACTATTGAGACTAATCAAGCGTTTGACATTCTTTCCAAATTATGTTCAGAAAAATTAAATCAACACAAACCTTATTTGTTTGAACAAATATTGCTTCACACAATAGGCAAGTTGGATCCATTAATTTGATTTGATATGTCCGACTTATAATACTTATAATTTATTGACGGAGGCCTAACTTACCGATCGATTATTTTCAAGAGGAAAATTAGATTAAATCTATCAATTCTATAAAGCAATACATGTTGAAGCTCCCATATTCTTTCTCTCTCCTACATGGCACACTCACAGGGCTTTATTTTGTACTATTTGAAAGCCTTTTTTCTCACAATTTTTCAAAGCCAAATTCGGTTCTTCCTCACAAGGTATGAGTTCGACCCTTGACTCTTACAAATTAGCGGTTCTTCCTCACAAATTATATTTAGCCGATATTAAAAGCTTCTTGGTGTCGATTTCTCTATTATTCAGCCGTTTCTTTTCTCAGATTTCTCTCACAATATCAAGCAATCAACCGTTTCTTTTCTCAAGTTTCTCTGTTATTCAATCAATCTTTCACAAATTAGGGATGTGCTTGCTGCTCGTCCGGCCTCGAGTCACCGCTGAGCCCTGAAGTTCGTCCACCGCGCCGTCGACCACCACCGACGACTTCTCTATTTTGATACCTCCATTTCCGGATCCGCCGTGATTCTTCCTACACAGCCATGGTAAGTATTAAATTAGTTTCCTAATTTAATAACGCGTCCTATTTTAGATATAGAATGATTATTATTTTAGAAAGAACAAATTTTGGAAAGAATTTTAACAATGGAAACTTATAACCTAGATTTTTAGCTATAAATTCCTTAGTTAATTGAGTGTGATTTGTAAACGCAAGAGTATTCATATAGAGCAAAAGCTGATGCAAGTTTTGAGATTTCTGATAATTTTTGTTCTATGCAAGTTTTGAGATTTCTGATAATTTTTGTTCTGATAATAGTAGGAAACGAATTATTGGTATTGTATTCAGAGTAGGCTGAAATCGATGTTTGATCACTCCTGGTAATGGTTCATGGTATTTTTCCATTGATTCAAATTATTTTGGCTGATTTGCTGCTCATATAGACTTGGAATCTTAGGATATTTTGAGTGGTTGATCATTTGATCGGTGCATTTTTTAGATTTATTTGTTGAATCTTGTATTTTCAGATACAAGTGCTGGGTGGATCGGGGGTGTTAACCTGGATAATGGTGGCGCGAATGACCCGAAGAACCTTAAAAGTCAAGGTAAATAATGCTTGCTTTATTATAAGGAAATTCTATACATAATGCCGTCTGTGTTCTCTGGCTAATTCAGTAGGAAACATGTAAGCAAATGATGGAATAATGCTAGGGTCGTGGGCTGCCTAGGGCGAGGGAACTGCCTTTCGATTATCTTCCGGTAATCAGAAATATCATACTCTTTTAATGTGATTTGATTATCTGCGTAGTTTTGATTCGAAGATGAATTTGATTGATTGATAGGAAGAATTCAAGGCGCTGCCGGAGGCTGGGGATTTCACCATATTCATGGGCCTCGACAAGTACGAGAACGAGGAGCTCATCAAATACGAATTTCCTGAAGATATTTGGTATACTTTTTTTATTTTATTATTTTTATTATAACACCTTAATTGTTGAAATACTTTGAGTTGATTTTGTTGGAGTTGTTGCGAGCTGCATTTGGGGGGAAGTGGTTTCCAATTTGTTTATGCAAAAGGAATATGTGAGAATGGTGATGGCACTTTGTTTGTAATAGGATGATTTTGTTTGTGAAAATTAAGAATTTGTTTTTTTGGTTATGTGAAGCTATGTATGCTCTGTTTAGAAGCTTATTTGATGGGACTGTATTTTCAATTCCGGTGGAAATTGAGTTGGGAATTTGTTAACTTTGGAATTAGAAACGATAGAGCTGAACTATTAATGAGATGTTTTGGGGTTTATTGTGTGTGTCTCGGGAATTTCTTTCACCCGTGCTAGATTGTGGAAGTTCTATTCGATTGAGGTTTATTTTTCTTCAATGATTGCTCTAGGATTGTTCGGTGCAGATTTATTTATTTTTACTAAAATAGATATCTCTCTTTTCTTTGTTTGTTTGAATTTTCTTGTAGTTGTATTCACATTTTGCATGATTTCTCTGCCTTTAATTTTTTTAGGGTGGAGGAAAAGATGCTGCTGCTTTCTCTAATTTTCGGACCTCACTAGATTTTTATTTTTAGGGGTCCAAATGTACAACCTAACCTCATTGCAATTTGTCCTGGAATACAATTCCAGTTAATATGGCAGGAAAACAGAGGGACTTTGGAGGAGTGGAGAAGGGAGATGATCAGGCTACACGGCTTGATCCTGGAAAAAAACATTAGCTCAGATTTTTCAAGATGACTCTTTTAGGGAGTTTGAGTTCAAGCAGTATTTATTTGCCTGTCAAGCTAAGGTATGAAAGTTAATCATAAACATGCTTAGGTTTGTTTCGTAATATGTGTCATGTATGCCATGATGCTCTATTATAATACAGGTTTCCCTTCTATTATTATGTTTTTCTACTACAATATTTTTACATTAAGAATTATGTTGTGGATATTTCAATGAATTGGTTGTTCTATGTGACATATTCTCTCTGTTTTTCTGAAAAAAATTATTGTTGCTTTCATTATCCTTTGCTTTAACCTTCACGCATGCTCCAAAAAGGGTTTCTGTGACTTCAGCTTCTCTTTAAATTAAAACGTCCATTTGAGGTTGCATCAATGGGTTATTCGTTCATAATCAGCTTCTCAGGGGCATTAGCTTTGCATGAGGTATTAGCATTGAGTTCTGATGGATTCTTATCTTAATTGCATTGTGTTGAATTTTTCACCTTTTATGTGTTGGGTTCTCTCAGAGTATGTTGCCATTTTGTATGCGTGAAGTCTGGATAATCACAGCTTGCTTGGCGTTAATCGGTGCAACTGCTTCTAACTATGAAGATGGATTAGCAACACCTGATGTTGAAAAGGAGTTTTACTTGGTCCAAGGGGAGTTATATACTTTGTGCCATACAAAGGTAACAATGCAATTTCATAAGAGTAGTTTTAGAAAACTGAGAGTGTATAGCATCTCTCTGTTTCCTTGCCAATACAAGCACAGAGAATGTACATTTACCTGGAAGTTGATCATGAAATGCTGATATTTGCTAGCATACTGTTTTAATTTGCCTCGAGATTGGTCTTAAATTTTTTAAAATTAATTCACTTTCATTTATTATTTCTTGTCAAGATGGCCAATGCCACCAAATATCAAACCTTAAAAATAGCCAATTAGATATTAAATTTTGTTTAACATATTATTTTCGTTCAATTTTAATTTTGTTTTATTGAAAACAAAAAATCAATCTTACAAAATGATTATTCACATGTCTTTGTCTCAGTTATGTGATGATGAATTAGTCATACATATAACTTGCTTTAAGTATATATATTTTTAAAATGACAAATAAAGATTATAAACTAGAAGTGTACCGTAAATCATTTAAAATGTTTTTTAGAAAATATATAAACATTAAGATAATCATTAGTATTTTAAATCAATTTGTATGACTAATTCATCACGATAACTCATTATAAACATTGTTTACCTTGACTTAAAAGTTCTTTTGATTTATATGTATATGGATTACCATAAACTATATAAATTATTTTTTTATAAAATATTAAATCCTCTTTATAATATTCAATTCATACTAATCCATTATTATCCTTTTGTGGATTATTATTAGATATTACATGAGAGTGCTTAATATAAGATGATTTTCTAAACATAATATTTACATATAAAATAAATTAAAATATGATAAAATCGGCTTAATATATTTAAAACTAATTCGCATTGACATGTCAGCATAAGTTTTTTATTGGTTCAACATGACAAAGTTATTTTTTTGTATTAAATTAAGAACAATACAAAATTGACTAATCAATTGATAAGCATTTGAGCTAGGTATATGCTTATTTATAGCTCTAGACGAGATGATTCTCAAAATTCATTTATGGTATTTCAAACTTCATACCGAGATAATCTTAAAAAGTTAGAGGTGGTCTATCAAGTTCCACGAGACGTACTCAGAACTCAGTTTTGGTTCCAAACAATATGATGCTCACAAGTTAGAAGTAGTTTGTCAAGCTTCAAACGAGATGATGCTCATAATTTAATTTCGACCTTTTAACCTCAAAATGAGTGATGCTTAGCACTCAACTCCGATTTTTCAAGCTCTAAATGACTGATGCTTAGAACTCAGCACCGTTCTATAAAAACTATGGACTGGATGATGCTCACAAGTCGATTATGGTCTTTCAAGCTCCACATGAGATGACTCTCACAAGTCAGTTTAGTCTTACGAGCTCCAAACCAAATTAGATATTGCTCACAAGTCAGTTCTTATTTTTCAAGTTGCATATGAGATTATATTCAAAAGTTAGTTATATTTTTTCAAGCTTCAGATGGTGATACTCATAAATGAAATGTCACGTTTCAAGTTAGATGATGCACTAACTATGTTATGGTTTTTCAAGCTCCATACAAGATGATGTTTAGAAGTTAGTTATGGTATTTTAAACTCCAAATGAGATGATGCACATAATCATGTTATGGTTTTCCAAGCTCCATACAAGATGATTTTTTAAAGGTAGTTATGATCTTATAAGCTTCAGATTGTATAATCTCACAAATGGTCTTTCAAGCTCCTAATGAAAATAATGTTTAGAAGTAAGTTATGGTATTTAAAGTATCAAATAGTGATGTTCAAACGATTGACGTATAAAAGTCATATATATTGTTTTAGGGTCCAGACGAGATAATCCTCAAAAGTTTGGCGTGCAAAAGTTAAATATTGTCTTTCGAGTTCTTGATGATCATCTGGTCTTATAGAGTTGAGATGAGATGATGCTTATATGGCATATGAGATCTTAAATTAATTTTTATCCGTCAATATAAAAAAATTGTACAAAATTTATATAAAAGAGTATTTTTATTATTCTAGCAAAAAATGAACATTTAATTGACGAATATAGTTGAAATTAATATAACGTAAACTCTATTACATCAAGTTAAATTAATTAAAAATAATATAAATAATTTAAATCAAAATTTAAAGCCCCGTTGAATTTTGTACAAACGTTTGTTTTGCTATGACTATAAACAAAAGCCAATGACAATCTCTTTCAAACGTAGGACTTTACCTACCAAAACCCGTATTCAGTCATGGCCAGCTGTATGTGGCGATCTCACGAGTCACTAGCAAAAAAGGTCTCAAAGTTTTGATTTATGATGAAAATGGTCAGACAAGCAACACAACTACTAACGTGGTATACAATGAAATTTTTGATAGATTGAAAGGTAAGAACGATATAACCTTGATCATCTTATTCATATCTTTATAGACCAATAGCATTTATTAAACATTTATAATGCTATTTACTTAACATTGCTATTCTAGATGGATGAGAATGAGTGTTAGATTTCTATGTATGAAAATTGCTTATGTATATCGTATCTTTTACTTGCAGAGGCTATATGCGGATCTACAATTTTAGATTTGGAAACTTCATCTTCAAGCAAAAGCTTATGAAGGTTATTGTAGATTCAGGTTTGAAGTGAGGAATTGAAAATTACTGTTGTATTGCTTGCTTTTGAAGATGTGGTCAATTGCCTGTTTAATGAATTGTTGTGTTGAGTACCGATAACTTTACTTTTCGTAACTAAGTTATTGCCTAATGTTGTACGATTTAGCTTCCTTATATGTCGTATATAACACTAATAATTGTTTAAATATTAATTCTAAAATAGAACAAAGATATAAAAAAATACGTCACACAAAAACTTATACAGATAATATCAAATTAAAATAATAATATATATATCGTCAATATAATTAACATTAAAATTTATTATAAACTATGCTATAAAATAATGACCCGTCGAATTTCGACGGGTTATACACTAGTTTTTCTAAAATCAAAACTTTCAGTTGCACAAAACTGTCGAATATGGTAGACTGTAGGAAAATGATCATATCTCCTAAACCACATAGAGTTTTGCAACCTACTTTTTTTTAAATGAAACTAGACGTTAAGAGGTTTCAAATGATATGAGTCCCAAACCCAGGAGAGTTCCGAGGTAAAGCAGTTTATTACTTGAAGTTGGGACAGAGTATATGAAGTCAAGTATGGTCTTTCACTAATTACACCTACCTTGATCTAGTAAATTGCATGTGTTAATGGTGATAACTATACACCTTAGTAATTCATAAAAAGGCTAATGGAGTATATATGTATGTTTATATATGTATATAGATGTAATACTTTTCCGAGATAAATGTACTTAACCGAAATTGGTTCACTTGAGATATTAAACCACATAGTAATGTCATTAAGCATTATGTGAGTTATCTGATATATGTTAAAGAATGTGTTATACCCTCATAACTTTGGTATGTGATTGTTATATGGGTTTGAGTATTTAGGAGTCGTTCTTTAAGGAACTGATATAACTTAAAACCTTGGTATATGGTTGATAATGGAAATAATGAATAATTAGGAAGTATTATTATAAGAGTGTTTTGTTACAAGGAGTGATTAGTTACAAGGAAACAATGAGAAAGGAAGACTAGTACTTAGATAAGAATAGTAAACCTAGTGAGGTTTTGTCTGATTGACGTTTATTTTATTACATGATCGTCTATGCCAACGATGATATCTGAAGACGCGAGTCAAGGGCATAAGTAGGATTTCTCCGAAGTACAAGTACCAAAGCTAAGATTTCCAGGTGGGCATTACTTTCTAATACCTCTATTACAAGCTTTCTAAATGATGATTTTGATGATGTCTATAAGTTTTAAGATGATAAATTGACGTTTGAACTAATTAACTTGCCGAATTTTGATGACGACGAGCCTGTATGTTACCCGCTACGGATGAAACAATTTCGGGTCCTGCCAAAGGCGGGATTGTGTACACGGAGGTAACTGTGAGCTGTATACCGGGTTGGCCGGTCAGAAATGACCGTGAGCCGACTGTCAGGTCGGCCGGTTACGGTGCTTGAGAAGGAGGCCTACTTCTCAGTACCATGATGATGATAAGTTGTAGAAGTGGTACTACATGCTAAGTATTTATGACTGCAGTCTATTTTTCATTACTTTATGATGCTTATAATTTATCAATTGCTTACACAGGTTCTTTTAAGTAAAACCCCTGTGTGATGTATAAATGGCAAGTTAAATGTATAGCTCTAAGAGCGAGATTGTTTATTTTCGGCTTATGTCCACTGAGTATTTTATACTCAGCCCTGCATGTATTTCTAAATGTGCAGGATGAGCAAGGAGAGAGATTGGGGAATTGCTGGAGGGCTGTTGTTCATAGACGATCCTTTTGAGTACCGTATTTTACTTCTATACGGTTGTACGAATAGTTGAAGACTATGTTCTTTTGAACTTAATAGGAATGTCACTCCCAGCTATATGTCTTCATACATATAGTTTAATCGCGTTTGCTGTGTTACTCTGAACAATTTGAATCATTGTAAACAATTTAGCTATGCTCCTTTGTTTTCGTTGACTAGAACCTTGATACCTTTGAATGAATGAAGCCGATAATGTTTCTATTAAATTTTGATGACATTTTATTTGCTTGAGCTTGATTTATTAGTAGCTTCCGCTTGACAAGTCTTTCAAATTCCCTTGTTCTACTCTATCATTTTATTAAGTCGTATCGATACCCAATCTACGCTATCACTGGCTAGATGTCGGGCTGCGACACGCAGCCAATCTTTCTTACACTCCACTTGTACCGAAAGTGTACCCCACATCGCCATACGGTATCGGGGTAGCTTACGATAATTTTGGAATCCTTGAAAATCGAGCTTCACTGCCGTACATGAGACTCCTTTTTCCTCGAGAGTGGACACAACAATCCACTAGCTCAACCTGCTTCTCATAATGTTGAGTTATCTCAACTAGGGAAACATAATCCCACCTATCCATATTCAAATCCACTCGCAGCTTCGCATGATCACGAAGCTGGACCCTCTAGACTGCCGAACTATGCGAGTGACACTAAGGAAGAAGAGGATCCCAAAGAGTATTACGATAAATACCTGCGGGCTTAGACTATTGATGATGCTTACTACGGCACTAGCATGACAGGTTGGCACTGGATGGCGTACAAATACCCACCAATTGAAGAAGCTAACATTTCTGAGGACTAAGAAAGCGGCACCGGGACGAAAAAGAAGAAGAAGGAAATGGGAAAAGGGATAAAGCGCCTTAGCCTGGGATAGTACTGAAGTTGAACACCACGTTGCAAGAAGAAATCAATTTTATTTCGATGTGATGGATTTATGAACAATACTTTATTATTATTATTATTATTATTATTATTATTATTATTATTATTATTATTATTATTATTATTATATTATTATTATTATTATTATTATTATTATTATTATTATTATTATTATTATTATTATTATTATTCTGTATGACTGTTGGAACCCTAGACGCATTGGTATAATAGATAATCGGGTAAGTATTTCCAATAGATAGTGATGAACTTCAGGAAAGAAAGACATGGAATTTTCTAATTCTCCGAGTTTTGATTATAACGGTTTGTCTTAACCGAAACAATTTTTCGTGAAGGTACGTTGTGGCCAAGTGGACACCATTATTATTTGATGCTGCCAATTATATATATATGTATATATATATATATATATGTGCTCTTTTATAGAATCGTTAACTAGGACCACGATAGTACGTCACCTCTAAGGAAGGGATAATCCTATAAGAAATGGGCAAGGAATAGTGTTAATCACGCATTGGTTATGGGATGGAAGGATATTATTATTACGAATAGAAGAGCTCCATGCATGCTGCTTATAAAGAGGATGCCAACACCCCTATATGTTGCGATCTTACTAATAGAAAGTAGATACTATTATTATCTTAATAGTATTATGTTAAGTAGTTGAGGATGATACAACCTTGACATCATCATTTTATTCTTAGTATAGCATAGATAATGCTACTCGAGAGTAGTATAAATCCGAGAAGAAGAAACTTGGTCCAGGAAGAGGAAGAGTGTGAGAGCACACCACCGCCACCTTCTCCAGGAAAGAAGAATCAAAGAACTCCTTCTACGACAAAACCCACCAGTGTTTTATGGAAAAAAAAAAAAAAAATCCAGCAGTGATAGAAGAATGAATCTTTTCGATAAAAAGAAATTTTTAGATTCTTACGATGCAACGATCAAGAGCGAACATTATACAAGGATTAGCAGATTTTGGCCGGAAGCTAGACAAAAGACCATGACCCCCAAGCAACTAGAAAACCTTACTTGGGAGGAATGTAAGACAACATTTTGCAAGAAGTATATCCTTCGAAACTATCGTAGGAGAAAAGAAATGGAATTCGTCAATCTTCGCCAAGGCAAAGAAGTCACTAGCCGAATATGATCGAAAATTTTGTGATTTAGCTAGGTATGCCCCTTATCGGGTGATACAAATGAGACGATGTCCAAGCTGTTCTGCATTGGACTCTGACAAGAAATCCGAGTGATATTGGCCAGTCAAAACGCGCTAACCTACGCATAAGCATTAAATAGAGCTTTAGATATAGAGTTGGCTATGCAGCCAGAAATTTACAAGAAAAACGCCAATAGACAACGGACAAAACCCGTTGTCTATTAGAAAATCAACTGTTGTAAATGAGAGTATTGTCTATTGGAGGGCGGTCATAGACAACGGTTTTCTGACCGTTGTCTATTCTCTAATAGACAACGGATCGGAAACCCGTTGTCTATTCTCTGATAGACAACGTTCAAAAAACCGTTGTCTATTCTAATATAGACAATGGTTTTTAAAATATTTTTTTTATAATTTATTTTTATTTTCTGATTTTTTTAAATATATATTTACCAATACTAAAAACTCATAATAGAAAACTAAAAATGCATATATTAATAATAAAAATCCATACATTCATTCAAACATTATTAATCCAATATTACATTCAAACAAATTTCATCCAACATCACAAATTTCATCGAACATTTGAATCTTCATTCAAACATTATTAATCCAATATTACATTCAAACAAATTTAATCCAACATCACAAATTTCATCCAACATTTGAACTTATTATTCATCAAACTAGAATATGGTGAAGAACGTCCCTCTAACGCAGGAGATCAACGAGAACATATCCAAGGACACCTTCATGTATTCCGGTCTCTCCTCCGATTGCTCCACCATCCGCGACTCGATCACTTCTAGCAGCCGCTGCATTAACAAGAACAGCTTTGTAAGCTTGGTATTAAAAAAAATGCAGCAGAAAATAAGAAAAAAGGATTGAAGAAAAGAGCACACTCTATCAAGCATTCTGTCGAACATCTAGCGGGCAAACTACACAAGCGATTTCTCAAAGCTATAAAGAAGATGAATCGCCAAGAATATAACACCAAAAGCTACCAGCAGAAGAAAATCAGGAGAAGAATGATTAGGATGCAGATTTTCGTCTGAGTTTGAAAGGAAAATATGAGCTTTAACACCCTTTTATAATAGTAGTCTCCGGCGCCTTATCGCAGTACCTCGGCACCTCCACCTCTCCGCGCGGCTTCCTCCACTTCAACCACCCCAAGGCCACCAGATCTGTGCTGCTCTCTTTCCCTACGCAAACAAAAAGACCGAGAACTGAGTTAACATACTCGCAACTCGGAAGAGTGGAATCGTAGATTGAAGCTTACCTTGAGTGACAGCATCGCCGATGAGGCTGTACCAAGGCAGACGGACGGCGGCGGCCGCGACTCTGCTGCTGTCGGTTGAAGATTTGAAGGGGAGAACGAGCGGTGGCGGCGGCCGGAGGATTCTGTGGGAGCCGTGATTGGGGCTAGTAGGGCTCAGACGGCGGAGGCTCTCACCGTCGCCGATCTAAGTCAGAGGGGTAAAGGAGATGAGGCGGTTATGCCGCCGAGAGAGAGAAGGGAGAGCCTGGCGTGTCAGCGGCTTATCGCCGTTGCTTTGCCGGGAAGGACGAGCGGCGGCACCCACGCCGCTGATTTGAGTGCGGATCTGGGTGTGTGCGTTGGGTGTGAGAAGAGCGGCGGCACCCACGTCGCGATGGAGCTGCCGGGCTCCGACGATGGCGCAAAGTGGCTGTGGCGGCGGGACCTAGGGCTGAGAGAGAGGGATGAAATTCTGAGAGAGAGATAGTGAGATGGGAGGGGGCGCAGGAGAGATAAGGGGAATGGGGTTGGAGTTGGGTTTGTGTTGGGTTTAAATGTTTAATATGGGTATAAAATGTTAATGAAGAGAAAAAAAATAAAATATTTTTAATTTTGTTTTTTCATAATTTATTTATTTTTTATGATTTTTATACCATATTAAATATTTTTTCATTAACTTAAATTTAAGATGTAGTATTAAGTATTTTTTTATGAATTAAATTTGATGATGTTCTTAAAAAAAATTAAAGAAAAAAATAGTAAAAAAAAAATTAATATTTTTTGAAAAACCGTTGTCTATGACCGCCCTAAATAGACAACAGTTTTTCAAAACGTTGTCTATAGTTATAATATACAACGGTTTTCAAACCCGTTGTCTATGACCGCCCTAAATAGACAACGGTTTTTCAAAACCGTTGTCTATAGTTATAATAGACAACGAGTTTCAGACCCGTTGTCTATGACCGCCCTAAATAGACAACGGTTTTGGAAAAACCGTTGTCTATAGTTATCATAGACAACGTGTTTCAAACCCGTTGTCTATGGCCGCCCTAAATAGACAACGTTTTTTCCAAAACCGTTGTCTATAATTATCATAGACAACAGGTTTAGAAGCTTGTTGTCTATATTATGTTGTCTATGAGCTGAATTCTTGTAGTGAAAGATCGGTAACGACCACTTAACCACCAATAACGCAAGACTCACAAATTGTAAGCAAACCACCAAATTATCAAGTGAACAAAGGCAGAGAAAATGGGAACAACGTAGACCATCGCCAATACGACCATGACATGAAGAACCCAGACCTTCTCAATTACCAGGGGGAGATAAACGACCTATTAGTGGAACGAATGTGCCACCTCAGAATGCTTAACGAGTTTCATTTTGCTCAAAATATTGAACGTGTCATCATGAAATATGTAAGACAGTGGGAAATGTCTGTTATACCTACGGGAAAATGGGTCACAACTTTTCACAATGCCCCAACCGCCAGGATATTGGGAAGGAACAGACTTCATGCCCTCAATCACGACTATGTACAGTGGAAGAAATCCCAATGACCCCTCGACACGACGACCATTTCGACCTCGCCAACTGAATCACATTGACTATCGTCTGTCTCTCACAACGACCAAACCCAAGATACCCAAGGGTGTACGAGATTGAAAGCTAGGCACCGAACAAGAGCCAAGGAAACTGAATAAGTACGGAAGATCTAAGGAAAAACCTAGTAGTATTCTTTAGGACATTAGTATATTGCACTTGTTTATTTTTCTTACGATTATGTGAGAAAGTGTAGAACCATAAGTGGATCTGTTCTATAATTGAAGTAGGTGATTAACCTAATTGAGAGGTTAATAATTATGACAGAGCGACAGAGTGGTATAATTCAAATAGGTCATGACTTACAAGTTAAATTAAGACCCGTATAGTAGATAGCAAGAACGTTGAGTGATATGACCGTATAGACCGCTCACAACATCCGAGACATGGATTGATCGAGAGAAAAAAAAATGGTAACAAAAAGGAAAGACAAAACTCTTGAACAAACAAGGCTGGAACGAATAAAGTATGTAGGCATCTACGTAATTTGTTTTGAATCAAGATGAAATGACAAGAATAGAGTTGGATGACCTACTACACGAGAACACCTATTTTCACACTCTCCTTAAGTTGCTAGTTAATAATGAGATGAGATTTATTATCAGGCTTGCACTCGAGAACCGCGCCTACCTCGAACGTGCTATGTTGAATAATGATGAGTCAAATTTCTAGATTTATAGTGTAGCTCCAAGAATTTAGAACTTTGAAGTTCATATGACCTTGTGTATCGGTAGGATAAACATCAAGCCTTAGTGTAAAAAGAGAAAAATGGTAGCCATAGGTTGTGAGTAGATTATCACGAATCAAGAAAGAGACATGAAAAGAGAATGCCCTTATTCAGGACCAACGACGCATTCAGGCGATGGAAGGGAACGCGAGCGACATCAAGAATAAATGAAGACTAGAGTCGCATCACAAGGATCGAAAGATGGATTCACCCAGAGCAGCGCTCAGAATCGAACACTGGCGTTATAAATCCATTAGGAAATCACTTGGATCGACAAGTGTACTAGTTGTATACAGGAATATAGGATCCAACGTCTTAAATACATGATCCAATGTTTTAAAAGCACCTAGATTAATCTTTGTAGTGTATATATAACAACGATATACTAGTTACTTCGAATTAAATAGGAAAAGAACAACCCTCGCTGTCGATATTGGAAAGGACGCAATCCAAGAAACTTTGCACAGAAGTTTGACAATATACGTTCTAACTTGAAGATGTAAACTTACCAATGGATAGTATCTCAACGGTGAAGAGTAAGATCGACCTTGCTAAAGTGCAAATGATATTCCAGATATTGGAGCAAGACTAAACAGTGCCATGTATTTGCAACGCTAAATACTAAACAGAAGTTTGTTAGCTACAACGACGCCTCAAAATGAGCTATAACTCGTAATTGAACGAGATAAAGAATGAATAGTTTATATTGCGATGATACAACTACACGAACGCAATAATCCGATAGACGATATAGGATTAGTAGCAGTGAAACGACATCAAAGATACGAGGATGTTATATTACGAGATCTATACGTTTGTTCGAACAAAGAGATAATCACGTAAGCCAATGAAGATAACTCGTACGCGCGAAGACCCTAAGACCAGGAGATTAAATACCGTGCAAGTGAGACCGAAGCGGAAATGATGCCCTAAACATAGGGACAACCAATTATTTTTAGTACTTGTTATACGAGTAACCCCCGACTTGCGAGTTTGCATCATCGGCACTCAAAGGCACAATAATCAGTTGAAATGGAATAAGGAAGAAGGTAAGAACTGATTGAAGAAGGAATATCAAGAAGTGATAAACAACGCCTTAAGTGTACTCAGCTATAGGACTATAGCATAAGTGATATTTTCGTGACACTAGATAGAAGGTGGAATGCAAACACATTCCTATCATTAATTGAGTTTGTATAACCATAGTTACCTGACTATGTCAATATGACGCTTTACAGAAATGCTCTATTAAGGCAATGGTACATGTAGACACTATTGTATTTTTACCATCTTGAATTGAGATCCGCAAAATTTTGACCAGAAAAGAGGACATTTAGAAATTACCCTCAGGAAACGATTAAATTTCGGGACGAAATTCATTTAAGGGGGTGAGGATGTAATATCCGTCATTCTTATCCCTAGTATATATCTGTATAATACATACATTATATATAGATTGTATAGAGAGCTATTTTTTTTATAAACCGTTATAAAAGGAGGATTGTACTTATTTCAATGATAAAGTTTTTATGTATATTATTATTTTTCATTAAATATAAATCATGACGGTTCATAAGCGGAGAGCGAATTAGTTTTTCAAATTTCATGTAACGTTTCAATAGAAACATTTGTCAAGATTTCTCGCGTATATATATATAAATATATATATATATATATATATATATATATATGTTTTCATGCGATATGTGAGATTATTATTATTATTATAAGGAGATGAATTATCATTGAGGCTATTGTGTAAATAGTTGATGATATATGTGCATGTATTTATATATCGAGATATCATGCAGTTTTTCATCCGTCGATGAGAAAAGAATTCTCTGCCTATGATTTCATGAGATGAGTCTTTGGAAAAGGTTATTAATTGTATGGGTATATACTCGCTCATTTTATGAAGCGGTTGTGATTATTGAATTGGCGTGAGAAGTGAAATTTTTGCAAGAATCTCTTGCATAAGCATATTATTGATCGTACCGACGATTTAATAATTTTCGGATGTGAGAAGTTTTGTCGCTAATAATTAAGCGACCATATATATATGAATATATATTATTTTCTATATTGTTGATTTAATTATTTTGAATATTAATAATTATTTATTACTTAATATATATAGGCGATTATATATAATATATATATATATATATATATATGGGAGAGATTTATTATGACTTCCTAATATATATATATATATATATATATAATATTATGTTGGATAGCTGGTATTTACTAGCATTTCTTTTGCAACTATATAAATAATATTATCTTATTAGAATTTCGTTTAGTTTGAGTTGCGACGTATCGCGCCAACTAGAATTGTTTAGCAAATGAGTTGACAAGCGATACGCCCAAGAAGCCGAGCTATTTGCATATGAAATCGATTTTGCCGAGATTAAATGAGGGGATTATATTTTTGATGATACATGTATAGGTGTTTATTAAAGATAGAAATATGGGGAATATATGTCTGAGATACGCTAATGAGGTGTAACAACGAGAGGTCTCCAAGTAACCCCTCTACCTAGCACCACCCCCACCCCCCCTCGGCTTACCCTCTCCATCACGCACTCACCCCATGCAGCACACCCCCTCGGCTTACCCACTCCATCACGCACTCACCCCATGCAGCACACCCCCCCTCCCTCGCAGCTCCATCCCCCTCAAGTTTCACTCCCACACGCCTCATATACATATATATAGGTATATAAGCTCTCTCTCTCTCATCTATTCTATCTCTCACTCTCACACGCACAGCACACAACGCTCAACTCTCTCTCTCTCGCTTAAAGCTCCTGCCGCCATCATCAACACCAGCTGCCGCCACTTTCCACCGCCTCCATCACCACCGCAGCTCCTCCACGGCACCACAGCAGCGGCAGCAACTGAGAGCACCAGCAACCGGAAGCTACAGCAGAAACTGCAGCCGAACAGAAGCTGCAGCAGCCGCCGAGAGCAGCAGCAGCGAGCAAGCTCGGCCGCGCTACCCCGTCGCGTCGCCGCCTCGCTTGCCGCGCCACCACCGTGAAACACCACCCTCCCTCCGTTTCCCAGATTGGAAACTCCCTTTTCGAGCAACGGTAGCAGCGGCACAGCAGCCACTCTGCCTCAGCTCACGCCGCCTCTCCGGACTCGCCACCGGAGCTACGCCGGCCACCGTCGTCACTGACACGACCTTCCTGCACCACCACTCTCGTAAGATCAGCCGAGAAAGCCGTGGAACAGCAAGGGAAATGCCGATTAAAGCTCTCTGATCTTTCGCGGAAACTTGAGCAAAAGCACGAGTGGGCCCTCTTTGCCGGTTTAGTTCGTCGCCGACCGACCACGAAGCCGCAAACCGAGGACGCGTAGCCGTTCACCTATCTACAGGCTACCACCACCAACAATCGAAAAGCTCAAACACTCTCTACATCTCCCAAACCAATAGCCGCAATATCCTCCGGTGAAACGACGTTAGTGAACGATCTCAAGAACGTTTCTTCTCGTTCTTGGTCTCTCTCCGACTGCCTCGTCTCCTGCAACGGCCAGAGAGCAGGCCCTTTGCCGCTGGACACCGTTCACTCTTTTTCTTCGGCCCTCACAGTCGAGAATTCAAGGTAACAACCCTCTTTTCCTTCGTTTAAAGGCTTTAGCGAAGTCTCGTTCGCCAAGTTAAACGCCGGGTAGCCTTCTTTTCTTTCTAAAATTTTCTTTTCCTCTTCTCTTAAAAACATATATATATATATATAGGGGAGGGCTACCGTGAGAGCACATCTTAAAATAAGAAATAAGAGCAATTTTTAATGTATGAATTTTATGTAGAACACGTATGAATTCGCTGTATATAGGTATGAATTGTGAAAAATAAATTTTTGCTACCTTTGGGATTCGAACTCAGGACCATAAATCCATCCAACAAGATTATGAATCAACCGTAGATCTTGATGATCTAAGGGCTGAAAATGATTCTTATTTTATATCTTAAGAAATGCTCTTATTTTAGCCCTTCCCTATATATATATATATATATATATATATATATATATATACCTAAGTATAGACAATAAGAATCAAAGTGTTATGAAGAGAAAAACGTGACGGGATATTCGATGATTTATAATTATAGATATTGAGCGATTAGGCGAGGCTCGTGGACTCATACGAGTTGTGGACGATCGAAATTCGTCGTTTGCTTACGAGGCTAGGTAAGCATGGAAATGAAATATTTCTTTTATTTTATTTTATTTTACAAAGTTATTTGCATAGTAAACTTTGCATGGGAGTAGAGAAATGGTTATATATGATATTTATATGCATATAATAATTATTAAAATTCTTAAACTCGTGATGAGATGATTTTCCAAGTTATTGATGAAGCTATATTCATTTTTAAATTATTTTGTTAGTCAGTCGATTAATGGTGATTTGGAAAACGTAATAAGTTATTTTAAATTATAATTGTTAAGTCATTTAAGAATTATTGATTTCTAAGTTTTCAATAACGATTGCTTAAATAAAATTTGGTTAAAATGGTTTAATCGAGTAAACATTTAATTCATTGATTTATTTTTAATATTTAATTATTAATATTGATTATAATTCATTTGAATTGGTTTAATCAAAATTTTATAATTATTTTTGGAAACTCCTTTCATAATAAAATCCATTTCTTAATCTAACACATAAATATATATTTATTAAAGAAGCTTGTTTCTTATTAAAGTAGTGTAGAATAAAATCATGTTTTATTTGAAGGTTTATAAATATACATATGTAAGTGTATATGTGTGTGTATATATATATATATATATATATATATATATATATATATATATATATGGAAGAATTGTTTATGAGATAGGATTAATGGTTATGTGAAATAGAATAATAGATAATGAATATAGAATGGGATTTCCTACGTCCTTTAATAATTAAGAAGTATATGGGAGAAACATGCATGATTCCAGTACAAAGAAATTATTAAATTATGATTAAGATGAGATGGGATATGATTGTCACGAGACAAGTTAGCCATATTTGGAGTTTAATATCTCATGGATTAATAGAATAAGACATATGTTAAGTTGGAGAAACACGATTAATTAGTTAATAAATGTATAGTCCATTATTACGTAGACATTGTCTATCTTCCTTTATCTATTATTTATAGAACACGTACTTTCGTTATATCAAAGGTTTGAGGAACGGAAGCACTAGAATCTAACCACACAAAAGAAAAGAGGAAGCGAGGACGACAGGTGGGCATTTTCTAACCCTAATATGTGGGCCTAGCTATCCCTAATGTGCGGGTTAAACTCTTACGGTGATTTCGAACTTATGAAAGATATATATATATATTTGCAAATGTGCTTTATAAATCGTTGACTTGCCATGTTTTCGTTGAGTAATGATGAGATGTATGTTGACCTGCTACCATGAGGTAACGATCGGCCTTAAACTATGTGAGCCGACGGGCTACTAGTTAAGGTATGTGCACAGTGGTGATCGTGAGCCGTTGTCATGCATCGGCCGGTCACGGGGTTGAGAAGGAGGCCTCCTTCTCTTCGCCCATGTTGATGATATTGTTGAGATGTCATGATGATGATGATGGGTAGATGTGGTCCATACATTATATTGTTGCCGGCTTATGATACGAGATATGATGATATTATTATGATGATGATTGCAAAAATTGTTATGTGATATAGCATACACAGGTATTTTCTAAATCAAATATTACCTTGTGTATGTTCAAAATGGGCAAGTTCAACCTATAGCTCTAAGTAGCAAGATTTAAATTATTTTCGGCATATGTCCACTGAGTAATAACTATGTTACTTAGCCCTGCATATATTTATAAATGTGCAGGTTAGGTTGGACGGGAGAGGAGGAGAAAGAGGAGGCTTTACACTCAAGGTGGTCATAACATTTGAAACATATTCGATGACTTATACGAATTTCCCATCTTTGCTTTCTTAATCGGAGTAAATTTGTCATAATTGATTTGAAATAACATTAGTATCTTTTCTTGTTGATACCTCACGAGTTACCTGTCTTCATACGTGTAACTTGACCATGATTCTGTTGTGCAACTCTATGAGACCTGATAAACCATTAAATCTTTATTTTCATTTGTATTATAAATTATAACCCTTTGATATGACTGGATTAATCTAACGCTCGACAACTTATGCCTAGTAATTGTTTGCATATAAGTCCATTATGAAAGTCATTTTCATTCAAACACTCGTACTTGTGGTCATTTGTGCCCTAAATTGTGAATTATAATTGATTATGTGGGTGAGTCGATCCTGTAAATCATTTAGTCGCGTGATACTCGTTCTACGCTATCACTGGCTAGAAAGCGGGCCGCAACAGTTGAGCTCCGAGCTGTTTTTGCTGATGAGACATGTTTCTGAAGGGCTGTCTTCCCATGAGACGACGTAGAGACTTCCTTGTCTGATTCCTCTCAGAACCACCTTTCTTTGGTTGTTTCTAACAGTGAATTCATCCTTTTTTATCTTCACTGCGAAACCGCTATCACAAAATTGACTCACATACAACAAATTATGTTTAAGACCAGAAACAAAGCTAACATTACTGATACTGGCGTTACCCATGTCGACCACACCATAGCCTTTTGTTTCTCCGATTGAGTTATCTCCGAATGCAACTTTTGATCAAACTTTCTCAACATATTGAGTAAGATATTCTTTGTAGCCCGTCATGTGCTTCGAACAGCCGCTATCCAGATACCATGTTCTGATTGAAGCTTTAACTTCTTCCTTCTTTTTATGTTTCCTGTTTTTGACCTACAAGGAAGAGTTAATTTTAGGTACCCAATCAATGTTTGGGTCCTTCAACATTAGCTCGTGTTCCTTTTGGAACCCATATCTGCTTCAGAACAGATCTTGGTGATGATCTCTTGCGCTTTGTTGGTTGTCTGGTTGACGCTTCAGTCGGCACATGAGTAATCTTCTGTTGAGCTTTCCGTTTGAAAACCTCACTCTTGTAGAAGCTTTGTCTGATGAGTTGTTGAGGTCTTCTTTGCTCTACAAAGTATCTTCCTTGAGATACTTGAGTCATTCTAGACTGATGGAGACTTGACTGATGTCGTGGAACATGAGTCACATGATGTCCAGTCACTTGTCGTCGTGGTTGGCATTTGGCTCGTCTGGACCTATCATTGCTTTGTCTCTATGGATGTTCTTCTTTTTGGAACTGAACTGGTTTCAGTTTCTGACTGATGTTGTTGTTCTTCCCCCTGGACTGATGAGGAAGATTCTTCTTGATTCCAGATGTTCCTTGCCCAATCTTTTGACTGAAATATGCTTTCCAGTCTTCTCAGTAGAATGATCTGGTTGGGGGCCTCCTTTGCTCTTCTGTAGCTTTGTGGAGGAGGAACATTTGTTCTTGCCATCAGTTTGCGTTTCCGAACTTCATCCATATCATGATCTCTTGATTCTTCTAATGTGTTGTTTTCAGAAGTATCGTCCACTACGTTGATCATGACATTCTTTCCTTTATTAGTTGCAGCAACCTTTCCTCCAATGCTTTCAACCTATGTTGCATAGGTACAGGGGTGCGGATGCGGGGGCGATACGATACGAGTACGGGGATACGGGTTTTTAAAAATTATAGGGTGCGATTCGGCAAGGATACATCTAATTATTAAAATTTTATGATATATAATGCTTATAAAATATATACAATTTAAATTTTCTTAAATTAATTATATGTAATTTACATTTTATTTTACCCAAAAGTTAAATATTTTCAATTATATAAGTTAATTGAGCAACAATATAACGATTCAAATATTATTAGTCCAATATATAAGTCATAACTGGAAATAAAATTATTAAAATAACTTTGTGTAGGCCTTTCGTGTACGAAATACGTGAATTTCGCCTATGGAATTTGCAAATCCTGTTTATTTTTATAAATTGTTTTAAAAGATACGCCACGTGGAGAATCGGGTGCGAATCCGACGAGAATCCGAGAGAATCGCACCCTAAAAGAATCTGATTCGCCGTACATGCTAATTTGTGAAGAATCCGTACATCATAGCTTTCAACGAGGCCTTTTGATGGAAAGTTGCTCATCATGGGAGACTTCATCATGCAGTCCTTGACTGTTTCCTCCAGTTTGTGATTGAGCCTCTTGATTTCACGAGATGCTCTGTCACATTCTGAGTTGGAGATTCTGAGCTTTTATTCCAGTCGACTGTTCTCCATGTAATCAGCAGTGACTGATTTTTGACTTTGGTATTCTCTTCTTTGATTCAAGCTTTGGAGAGGTTAAGCTTTGGCTGAGAAACAATTTTGGCAGAGTTTCAACTTATGTCGTTGAATCGGTGAAGATTGAAGTGATCCTCGAGCGCTATTTATAGGAGAAGTCTTCAATAGATCCATTGGCGAAGAACGTCTTCAAGATTTCTTCTGTTGGAGAGCTTTTTGAACTTGGGCTGAGGCTTCAATCTTCGAGGTTCCTTGTTTGGTGAGAACGGCTATGTTGAAGAGCAGGAGATTTGACATCTCTGATAAAGTAGCCACCAAATAGGAATGACCTCTGCAGAGAGGGATGATTCTGAGATGTCTGCATTTAATGCGGCTGTACTTTTGGAGTACGTGGCTTCCTTTGAACGTTGGAGGTTCAGTCCGAGGAAGAATGTTTAACTGATACTTGACTTTAGTATCAGTCTGCTGAATCCACGTGGCACGCATTAAGTAATCAGTTCCGGACTGATTCTTCAACTGATACTTCAGTTGGTAACTTCAGTCTTCAGTCTTCAGTCCTTCGTCCTTCAGTCTTCACTTTTCAGAACAACAAACTAAACTAGAAAAGAACTCTAACACTTGAGTTCGAACAGTTCTAGTCTGTTACAATTGAGGCCTATGGATTTTGGTATCATCAAAAGAAGGATTAGGATATTTCAACAATTTCCCAACAAAACTCAAAAGGAAAAGAATCAGGAATAGCATTGTGACCAGATTCAATTAAGGTGTTATCCAAACGTGAAAGATGGTCTGCCACAGAATTCTCACTCCCTTTTCTATCCTTTATTTCTACATCAAAATCTTGCAATAATAAGATCCAACGAATCAGACGTGGCTTAGCTTGTGTTTTAGTCATCAAATATCTTAAAGCGGCATGATCACTGTGAACAATTACCTTAGATCCAATTATGTAAGCACAAAATTTATCTAAAGCAAAAACCACAGAGAGCATCTCTTTTTCAGTTATGGTGTAATTTATTTAAGCACGGTTTAGAGTTAAACTTGCATAATAAATCACACGCAACATCTTGTCCACACGCTGACCTAGCACAACTCCTACAGCAGAGTTAGACGCATCACATATAATCTCAAAGGGAAGGGACTAATCTGGCGCAACCACCACGGGGGCAGAGCTCAACTTCAGTTTTAATAACTCAAAGGCAGACATGCAAGACTCATCAAAATTAAAAGGCACGTCTTGGGCTAGTAGTTTACAAAGTGGTTGACTTATTTTAGAAAAATCTTTGATGAAACGCCGATAAAATCCAGCGTGACCTAAAAAACTCCTAATTCCTTTCACATCAATAGGAGGCGGCAATTTTTAAATTACCTCCACCTTAGCTTTGTCGACCTCCAGTCCATGCTTAGACACTACATGACCCAAGACAATACCACTTGTTACCATGAAATGACTCTTTTCCCAACTCAAGGTTAGGCCATGCACTTCCAATACACCTTTGTAGGACTAAATCAATCTTATGGAGACAATCATTGAAAGACTGCCCAAACACCGAAAAATCATCCATAAATACCTCCACGAATTTACCAATCATTTTCGAGAAGATGGACATCATACATCGTTGGAACGTCCCTGGTGCATTGCACAGCCTAAACGGCATCCTCTTCCATGCAAACGTCCCAAATAGAGTGGTGAAAGCTGTTTTGATTTGATCTTCCGGCTCGATCGCGATCTGGTAGTATTCTGACAAACCATCAAGAAAACAATAAAATTCATGTCTCGCCAAGCGGTCTAACATTTGATCGACAAAAGGGAGAGGAAAGTGGTCCTTTTTAGTGACATCGTTCAGTTTTCGATAATCAATGCACATCCGCCAACCTATGACGGGACGAGTCGGCACCAACTCCCTTTTGTCATTGCAAATGACCGTGATACCTCATTTCTTTGGTACCACATGCACCAGGCTCACCCACTCACTGTCGGCGACGGGATAGATGATCCTCTCCGCCAATAGCTTGAGAAGCTCCTTGCGCACCACCTCCATAAGAACATGGTTTAGTCTTCGTTTGCCATCTCTCTTTGGCGTATCTCCCTCCCCGAGGTTGATTCTGTGCATGCACGTGGCTGGGCTAATACCAAGAATATCCGCCAAACTCCAACCCAGCGCTGCCTTGTTTCTTTTCAGCACCTCATGCAGCGCTGCTTCTTGCTCCAGAGACAGAGTAGAAGATATGATCACTGGCTTCTCTTCTCCTTCTTCTAGAAACACATACTTAAGATTGGCAGGGAGTTCCTTCAGTTCCACCTCTGGCTTCCTAGACCCCACCGGTTCATCAATAGGCAGCGTGGCCTTTTCCATCTCTTCGGCTTCTCGCGCTAGCTCTTCCATATCAGCCGATCCTGCAAAGACTTCCACACACTCGTGCTCCTGCACAAATACCTTCTCAACCAAGCCATCAGTAGCATCTATATATAAGCATTCATTAGTAAAACTTGCCAAAGGCATTGCGCGACTACCATGCACAGAGAAAGACACCGACTCCCCTAACACCGTCATTTTAATAGTGCCATTTTTAACATCAATCAACGTGTTAGTGGTTGCCATAAAAGGTCTTCCTAACAACAGAGTGTGGTCTCTACCATTCTCATGTACCTCCCCAATCACCAAAACTACGAAATCAACGGGGACAATCAATCCCCTGACTTTGACCAGAATATCCTCTACTATCCCACGAGGATACCTAACGGACCTATCAGCGAGTTGTAGATATATACGAGTAGATTTCAAATTACCTAACTCTAATTGTTGAAAAATAGAGTAAGGCATCAAGTTAATTCCCGCACCTAGATCTAACATTCCCGTAGCTTCCTTACCATTCCCCAAAGCAATATTAATCACAAAACTACCTAGATCGCTTTACTTCGGTGGTAAGGACTGCTGCATGATCGAATTCGCAACTTCCGAGACCAGCACTTTCTCATTGTCTCCGAACTTTCTTTTGTTGGATGCCAACTCCTTGAAGAACTTCACATAAGCAGGGACATTTCTGATCACGTCAAGAAGAGGAAAATTCACATTGACCTTAGCAAGCATGTTGTAGAAGTTGGTGACTCAACTAGAACACCTCTAGATTGACTTGCAATAGGACAAGGACACTCTAGCAGTGGTAAGCTAACCCAATGTCGTCTCTCAAGGAAGATCTTTAAGCGCTTTTAACTATGTCACACGAAAGCGGTAAACTTAGGATTATTAACTAAAACTTGAAAAGTAAACTTACGTGAATTTAAACTTAAGAATTAACTAGGCGAAAAGGAATTAACTAAAGCTTGTAAATTAAACTTAACTAAAACTTAATCTTAAAATTAACTAGGCAAGAAAATATAAAACCCTAGGCAAAATTAAATGCATAAAAGTAAAAGAATTAACTAGGCAAGTTGAATTTAAATAACTTTAATTAAAAGCTTCTAATCTAATCTATTAGGCAGAAACGAAATTGCATAATTTAAAGTGCAGAATTGAAATTGCAGAATTTAAAGAAAAACATAATTTAAACAAAGCAAGTAAATAAATGTAAATACGAAATACCATAAATCGTCTCGAGAAGCAACCTGTCACGTGATTACAACTCTAAACGGAGAACTAACTAAAACTTGAATTAAAAGAACTATAATAAACTAACTAAGAACAGAAATCGAAACTAAGAACTATGAACGCAATAAAAACCTAAACTTTGCTACCTAGGCGGAAACTAAAGATTAGGGCAAAGATTAATCTAACTAAGTGCCGGAGGCAAAAGGATATTTCTTCCTTCACGTTCAAGCCCCCTTTTATAGACTTCAATCCAATCCTAATCATCATCAAACTCGCCTTGCAAAACTGGACTCTTAAGGAAATAGAATCGTGCATTCAAAGGTAAGTCCAGCTGTATCGTGCTCTGCAAGTTATCTTAGCTCTGGCGAGAATTGGCTAACTCTGGAAATTCGGCTCTGGAAAGGTAAGGCAGAGCTGGAAGTCAGCTCTGCAATTAGCGAGCTCTGGCGCGTATGGTAGAGCTGGAAGAAAAGTTAAGCTCTGCATAGTTCAGCTCTGCCGATCTTTAGCCTTGCTCTGTCAAGTTTACTCTGGCGCGTAAGTCAGCTCTGATGATTTAGCTCTGCTCTGTCGAGTTTAGCTCTGCTCTGACAAGTTTGTTGTGCTCTGGAGATTTCAGCTCTGATAGTGAAGTTCAGCTCTGGAGATTTCAGCTCTGACTATGAAGTCAGCTCTGCTCTGATACAGGGCTATCCGTGCAGCTCTGCTCTACGCGCGGGCTTTTAGCTCTGAACACGGGCTTTTCAGCTCTGGCGCGGGCTTTTTAGCTCTGGACACCAGAGTGCGCCTAAAAATGCCATTCTAACCAAAATCTCCAAAATTACACTCTTCCATCTATAAAACCTAAATCTCCTGCAAAGTATAAAACAAACCATAAACGCACCAATTTCCAGAATATTTAACTTAAAATAAGCACATGCAAACCCTCAAATTTAGAATAATTAGGCATAAATCAGTCGACAAACTCTTTATCCAGCTTTTCATTCCTCAATCTTCTCGGAAAAGGGATCGGTGGTCTATAAGGTGTAGTAGACTTGTGAAGTTGAACCTTCTTTCCTTTCTCCGTCTCTCCGTCTTTTGGCTGCCTCTGCTCTGGTACCTTAGTCTGCTCTGGTACCGTCTTCTGCTCTGGTACCGTAGTTTGCTCTGGTACCTTCTTCTGCTCTGGTACCCTCTTCTGCTCTGGTACCGTAGTCTGCTCTGTTACCCTTATCAGCTCTGGCATCCATGTCGGCTCTGGTACCCTGGTCTGCTTTGGTGATTTATGCTTAATTGTTCTTAATTTTGGGGTTTGCATGTGCTTATTTTGAGTTAAATATCCTGGAAATTGGTGCGTTTATGGGTTTGTTTTATGCTTTGCAGGAGATTCTGATTTTATAGATGGAAGAGTGTTATGTTGGAGATTTTGGGTCAGAATTGTGTACTTAGGCGCAAACTGGTGTCCAGAGCTAAAAGTCCGCGCGAGAGCAGAGCTGAGAAGCTGCGCCAGAGCAGAGCTATAATACCCGGGCTTTTAATGACTTGTTTAATTGCTTAAGTTTGAGTAATTAAGGTTTTAGCTCACTCTTTTAATTTTATAGAGACATGAGAATTTATTTAGAACTACTTTGATTTACAGTTTTTGAGAAATCAGTATTTTTATATCCGGATGATGTGGGATTTTATATCCGTATTTGAGTGAGTATTTGAATAATTTGAGATAATTATTTGAATGAGAACGATGAACTCGAAAGTGAGATCTGAGTCCATTAAGACGTTTTTGAAATTTTAACATTTTGACGATGAATAGTAATAATTGCTATTTCGTCTTTTTGTTGGCTTTCAAAATCTTATGTGCGCGTCGTCGAGAAATATTCTTAGTTTTTCAATACAATTCCAATGATGAAAGTTTTTATTTTTGGACGACGAGTGAATAGTAAACCAGAATTTTTCGATAAACGAATAGAGCTCGTTTATTAGATTTTCGAGAACGAGCTTGAGTTTTCTATATTTATATAGAATTACGAGTGTAATGAAAGTGAGTAGAGGTTGAGAGGGCGAGTAACCAAGAGTATGGGTAGTTAGTCGTTAAAACGAGACGAAACGAGATATTTAATGACTAATTGGATAATATCCTAAATATCTAACCTACCTTACCCTTAACCACCCCACCCAACCGCCCAAAGCCCCCACTTACTTAATATCTCGGCTGTTATCAGCCTTTAAGTCAGCCAAACACTTTTTCACTTTCACTTATCACTCAAATCAAACACATAACACTCACGCATAACACCATTTCTATGGTGTTGGAGCTTTTGAGCTCCGTTTTGAGCGAGGAGACGAGCCCCGATCATCTTTTTGAACACATATCTAGGTAGGTGTTATCTCTACCTACGTTTTGATGGTTAGATTTTTCGAGTTTAGTCGACGTCGAGAAACGTCGATTTCTCGACTTTATTTTGAGACGATGTCGGATCATCGTAAATATTTAATATGTTGTTCCTAGCATGTAGTTGAGCATGTTTAGTGAAGGAAGTAAGAACGGAATGAACTATAGCTACGAAACCCATGAGGGCGGCCCCGTCTTTGTTCGCCTCAGGAGGTATTTCCAGGCTTCATTCTGGAAATCTCTGTCTCCTTGGATGTTGGCAAAAACCATCTACTTGGTGTAGCATTCCTTCAATCTTTCCCACCAGTCGTTTAAGTCAGACGGTATCCATTTATCTTGATGCTCAATCTTGTCCAAGTATGATACCATCAGACCTTCGCTGAAGTAGTGCTGGAGCCTTTGACCTTCCAGAAGGTTTGATAAGAAATTGAGTTTCTTGTCTTCAACCTGATGGAGAGCCTTCTTGGCCTTTGGCTCTGCTTCTTTTGAGGAACTTTCTTCTCTGGTCCTTTTTCTGTTGAATTACTCTGAGGCAAGGGGAGGAGCCTGAACAGAGGACTTGGCAAACTTTGAGATAAGGGCTTCAGCCTTGGCAAAGTTCTTTTTCAAGGATGCAGGTATGTCAAAGCTTAGCTCTCGTTCGCGCTTCTTCATATCCTCTTCTCCCTTTTTGGCATCATTAAGAGGGAGTCAGCTTTTGAGTTCTTGAAGATCGTTAAGCATCTTCTAAAGAAGGGCAGAGTCAGGGGACTCTCGGGGACGTTGAAGTTGCTGTTCAACTGCTGCAAGGCGATCCAGAATAAGGCGCATTTCTTCTGCAACGAGCAATCTGGCATCGGAAGGAAGCATGAATTCCTTCATGAACTCAATTCACAACTTGTCGAACTGAGTTTTGAGCGCATGAAGTTGCACCTTTGTCTTGATCTCTGTTTCAAGCAAATATGTATGCAGGTCATTGTGATCCTTCCTGATTTTGGGAAGGCCTTTTGCCGGATCAATCATTTCCTTCTTGAAATTGATAAGATCAATTTCATCATTCTTAAAGTCAATCTTAAGCTGATTGATCAATACGGCATGATGAATCATGTCATCAGTCGCTTGTTTTTGAACTTCTTGGAGTTTCTTCACAAATTTGGCTCCGTAGATATTCTGGCGATCGAGTTCATACTGGAGTGACTCGATTTCATGCTGCTGGTTGGAGATGTGCTCGAGCAGGACAGCAATCGGATCTTCCGTTCCTTCAGGAATTAGAAACTGATTCTTGTGCGATCTTCTGCTTTCCAGACAGTAAGGAGCTCGTCAGTTTCTTCGTCTTCTGTCGCCTTCGGTTGCTGATCGGCAAAGGAAGCTTTTGAGGTGGATGCCTCGGTGTTGCTCGGAGGAGCAGGGCATTGAGCTTCTTCTTCAGCAGGTAGTTGAGTACTCGTCCGTTCTTGACTGATGGTGATGTCTTCGAAAGAAGTAGGCTCATCAGTGAAGAAGAGGGGTGGTGATGAAGGTAGAGGAGTCTCTGTGATGTCCTCGACTTGTCCTTCAGGGGATGAAGTGTCACGACCGGACTTAATTAAGGATAATTAAGCCAGGAAATCGTAACTAAGGACACAGTTATCGACGGCGATAGAAAGGGAGTTTCTGTCACGACCGGACTTAATTAAGGATAATTAAGCCAGGAAATCGTAACTAAGGACACAGTTATCGACGGCGATAGAAAGGGAGTGAACAAATAATAGAGGATCGAACTAAAATAATTGTTAAAGAAGGGAAAATTTATAATATAACTTAGGTTTAGTCACAAAGACTCAAACAGACTTGTAAGTTCAAAGAAATCCGACTTAACTAAAAGGACATAAAACCTAAGAGTACGTAGCCGAATAACATAATCTGATTACATGTATGAAGACATGTATCCAAGAGTTCATTCATTTAACTTATGACAAAAGCTCCGCTCTTCACTTCATCTTCATCAGCCACTGCTCAACCTGCACATTTAGAAATATATGCAGGACTGAGTACGAGAGTACTCAGTGGGCACGTATGCCTAAATATAAAAATACATGCTTCAAAACTGTAAATTGTCATGCCATCATAAACAGTACAGCAAGGGAGTTTTTCGCTAAAAAGGCCCAAGCTTACTAAGTTCATTGGTGATTCTTAAAGTTCGTCTGCAGACTAAGTTCTCTTGTAATCTATCATATCTGGAATTTTGTGCCGGAGAGGTGGCCACCTCTCACGAACACTTGACCGGCCAACCCGCTAGATGACTCACGGCCACTGGTGTACACTAGTCCTGGCAGGATAGCTATCAACTGCTCAGAACCCGAATTCGATTGCATCATTGGCAAAGCCAAGGCAGATAGATATCATACTGAAATTGAAACATTTTATGGCAAGACAATACTTGAAAAACTTTAACTCAAAGATTTTGTCATGAAATAACTTGCTTGAACGTATCATTTAAACTCATTTGATATATATGAAAGTAATGCCCACCTGGCAGTGGAGACTCACGACTAAGCCTTAAACTCTTGCGTGCAACCTTGATTCGGAAAAGAAATAATGTAAGGTCTTAGTCCGCGAAAATTCTAAAATAAATGAGGATGCGTAATTTAATTATGCATGGCTCATATTCCTTTTTATTAACCAATTAACCCAACTAGGTTCCGTCCCATGAAGTCAAGTAATTAAATACATTGATTCGTTCTCATTAGGGTGTTCTAAACTGTCAGTAAACATAATAATCTCCCTTCGTGAGCAAGGGAAAAGAAATAATAAAGATTTAAACACCCTATGTTCTCTTCTCTCTCTCGCGGTCTGCTCTACTTCTTCGCTTTCTGCTCTGGAGGTCAGCTCTGGCCTCTAAGTCAGCTCTGGCTGAGTTAGCTTTGTGGCGAAGTGATTCCTCTGGCGAGGTGATTCCTCTGGCCATTCCTCTGGCGAGGTGATTCCTCTGGCGATGTGATTCCTCTGGCCATTCCTCTGGCGAGGTAATTCCTCTGGCCATTCCTCTGGCGAGGTGATTCCTCTGGCGAGGCGATTCCTCTGGCGAGGTGATTCCTCTGGCGAGGCGATTCCTCTGGCGAGCCGACTCGGCCCCGCTGGACTTGTCTTTGCTGGACTTGTCCCTGCTGGCCTCGTCCCCGCTGGACTTATCCCCGCTGGCCTCGTCCCCGCTGGACTTGTCCCCGCTGGCCTCATCCCCGCTGGGCTTGTCCCCGCTGGCCTCGTCCTCGCTGGGCTTGTCCCCGCTGGACTTGTCCCCGCTGCTCTGGCCATTCTTCTGCTCTGGGAAGAGAGACGGGGACTCCAGTTTCCAAAACCAGAATTCTCCGTCCTTATCTCGCCTCGATTCTCACTCGTATACAGACCTAAATCTCTACCTATGTGAGCATGCTGTGATTATTCACGTTCGTCTACGTTTAAAGCTAAAGTTCTCGTCGTTCATCAAGGTTCAAGTTGTAGGTTCCACTAAAACGTGACTTAACATGTTTTTTGTTCATTCGTTTACATCCCATAAAACATGATTTCTGTGAGTATGATTCATGCTGATTGGAGTAGCAACAGAGGTCGAAGGTTACCTTGATATCTCGCGTGCTTTGGTCGGGTAAAGAACGATGGTTTCTCTCTCGCTTTTTCGAGCGTCGAGGTGCAAACTGAAAATAAATGGCTGCTGTTCTTAGGCCGAAAACAGGTGGAAAGAAACATGGCGAAGGGTGGAAAATTAAGCTGAGTTTTTAACTTGTTAAAGGCGGTAGCAAGAATCTCGCTCTACTCCCCTTCGTGCAAGGCGTCGAGAGAGATGAAACTTCTTGCTGTTGCTGCTGAAAATTCTAAGTGTTGAAAGGAGAAAGGGGTGGCTCAAGGATTTGAAGGGTAAATTTATAGTTGGAGCTCGGCTGATGTGCACTTGAGTGCCGAAGGAAGGGCATTGGTTGGTACTGCATGGCGTGAGGCCTTTCGATTGCCCAGCCAATGGGAAGAGCTGCTGCTGCTGCAGTCTTGACGTGAGGCCGTTCGGCTGCCCAGCCTATGGGAAGGGCTGCTGCTGCAGTCTTGTCGTGAGGCCTTCCGGCTGCCCAGCCAATGGGAGGAGAGCTGTTGCTGCAGTCTTGCGTGGGAGGCCTTTCGGCTGCCCAGCCAATGGCTGTTGCTGCAGCACCTTATCCACCTTTTCTTTTCTCCCTTTTTCCTTCTTTTCCCCAATTATGACGTTGGCAGGGTAGGGTGGCGTGGATGGTGATGTGATCTAAGTAAAATCCTTCAGTGTTGGTTTCTCTGTATTTGAAATACTGGTTTCGCGTTTCTACTAAAGTCGGTAAATGCTAAATTAAATTCGTAGATTTAATTCGTTCGTCATTCTAATTCTTAAATTAAATCTGTAGATTTAATTAGCTTCAAAGTCGGAAATAATTCACGACTTAAGTAACAACATGAAATAAACTCCATCTTGATAAATAACACAACTTTGCTAAGTTGGTTATAACTTTGAATAATAATTATTCATCGACTCAAAGATTCTCATCGTGGTCTTAAACACGCGAAGATAAATAAAAATGCACACTGCTAGTGTAGTGACTCTGTCTCCAAAATACGTAATTCAGAAACATAGCTGAAAACATAAGGTGCTTCATTTACTGGCAAATAGATAAATAAACACGCAATACTGGAATTAAATACTGATAAAAGAGCGGGTTGTCACATACTACCCCTCTTACCAAAAATTTCATCCCGAAATTTGCATAACTTCGCAAAAGTTCTAGGTATTTCTCTCGTCTTGCTTTCGAATTCTCGCGTAGCTCTCCTTTTTTTTCGTATAAAGTCTCATAAGGTGCCATATCAATGATCGCCTGATAACTATTATTATAGGTAACTCAATGAATGAATGAGTGCACTAATTCTCAACTTCCACCTCTGTCTAGTACTACTACTCTTAACATGTTTTCGAGAATCTGAATTGCTCTTTCAAACTGTCGAATTGTTTGTGGGTGGAAGGTAGCATTGAAATTAAACCTTGTGCCCAATTCCTTCTGTAAGTTCATCTATAGTCTGGGTGTGAAGTTTGAATCCCGGTCTGAAGCGATTGACATGGGCACACCGTTCAATGCACAATTTCTCGGATATACAGATGGGCTAGCTTGTTCGATCTGTAACTAATCGGTATTGTTATAAAACGAGCGCATTTCGTGAGTCGCTCCATTATTACGCGAATGGCAATGTTTCCTTTTTTCGACTTGTAAACTAGTTACGGAATCCATTGTAAGGTGCTCCCATTTCCTTTTTGAAAAAGAATATGTTGGTGTAATGGTTGTTGCTTCTACATGGTCTTTAGTGCAAAGCTTCGCTTGTTGGCATGCTAGGCATCTCTCAACAAATGAAGCTATATCTTTCTTCAAACCTTTTCGCCAAAATTTCCTTTCAAGTCCTGATACATTTTGTGCTTTTCGGGTAGGCAGTATATGGCGGGTCATAAGCCTCACTCATTATCTCATATTTGAGTTTGTCATCGTGGGGAATATACAATCTTTCATCAACATTAACATATTATCCACGTCTCATGGTACGTCTAGGCTTGCCTGATCTTATTGCTAAACGTATTTTCTCCAAGGTCTCATTCCTTCTTTGTGCATTATCAACTTTCCTATAAAGTTGGGTGTTATTACCATCGTGGCAGTAATCCCTTCTACAGATTCTAGTGGTTGAACCACTTCTAAATTCATTCTACGAAAATCTTTCATGGGTTCCTCTTCCTGAGTGAGGGGAGATCCCAACTTAAGTTGAGTCTTACGACTCAAGGAATCGTCTACCTTGTTAGCCTTGCCTGGGTGGTAGTTAATACTATAGTCATAGTCCTTCGCTAGTTCGAGCCATCTCTACTGTCTCATGTTAAGACCCATTTGCTAAAAGTAATTCAGACTTTTTATAGTCTGTGAATATCTCGCACCTAAATCCACATAGGTAGTGTCTCTACTGCAGCTAATTGTAGATCATGAGTAGGATAGTTCAATTCATGTGGTCAATGCTATCGTGATGCGTATATTGTCACTCTTTCTTCTTGTGTTAACATGCAACTAAGTACTCTCCTTGGACACGTCTGTATGAATCACATATTCTCTGTCGGTTGTTGGAACAACTATGGTTAACTTCTCCTTGAGCTTCTTGAAATCTTTTTTCACATACTTCTGTCCAAGGAAATTTAATTCCCTTCCTGAGTAATTGGGTCATTGGTCTTGCTATTTCGGAAAATCCTCCTCTGATAGCAACCTGCTAATTCCAAGAAACTTTTAATCTCATTGGGGCTAGTAGGCGATCTCTACTCATGTATAGTTCGTACTTCCTTAGGATGCACTTTGATCCTTTCTAATGAAATAATATGTCCCGAAAACGTGACTTTGTTGAGCCAAAATTCGCAATTGCAGAACTTAGCATAAAGATGCTTTGTTTTCAATGTTTTTAGGACTATCCTTAGGTGTTTCTCATGGTCCTTCTCGTTCCTCGAGTAGATCAAGACATCATCTACGAAAACTAAGACAACTTGCCTAAGTTTGGGTGGAACACTCGGTTCATGAGGTCCACGAACACGGCGGGTGCATTGGTCAATCCAAATGACACCACTACAACTCATAGTGCCTATATCTGGTTCGAAAGACCGTCTTGGGTACATCTTCTTATTGAAGCTATAGTTGATGGTACCTAGACCTCAAATCTAGCTTTGAGAACACACTCACTCATCTGAGCTGCTTAAAAAGGTCGTCTATCCTCGGTAGAGGATACCTGTCCTTGAGTGTCATCTTGTTCAACTCTCTATAAGTTGATGTGTATCCTCGGTAGAGAATACACATTCTCAATGTGCCATCTTTATTCTTTACAAAAAGAATGGGTGCACCCCGGTGAAATCTCCGGGAAACATTTGGAAATTCACGTACGATTGACACGTCTCCTATACTTTCTCGGTTTTTGGTTTTCTGTGCAACTACACAAGGTAGGTTGGACACCCTTTTCTCATCATCTTTGTTGCTTGAGGGGCGGAGATGATCGTCTTTCCCCTACCTATGCTGATCCCATGAAAACGTGTCGGTTCCTTCCCCGGGGTCAAAAAAAGAAATTTGACTTTCATTGCAAATGATGGTGGCATAGTTCTCAACTAGCCATTCCATTCCTAAAATTATGTATACGTCTCTCATCGGCATACCATACGAGTTATTCATTATAACTTTGAGAAATTTATGCTCAGCTCTAAATTCAATCACACATGTGCTATTATTGTTGTTGTTGCTGCCGCTGGCGTGGTTACTGCTCTTGGTATGGTTGGGCAAAGCTTGGATTGCTCAAATGCGGAGTCTGAACAGGCGAGTTTAGCCTGAGACCCGCCTCTCGTTGCTTATTCGGGTAACGATTTGCATAATGCTCATTCCAGTTGCTGTGCAACAACCTTCATTACCAGTCCTGGAGTGTTTTCCATGGTTCTTATTACACTTTGGGCAGGGTGGAGTCCCATACTTGTTATCTCCCATCTGTTTTGACGTGTCATAGCCACGTTGTTGGGATGTCTGCCCCTGCCATGGCCTTTTCTTAGCTTGGCCAGGGTTACTATATCCTACCTTTTTTTTTTTCTCTAAAGTTCTGAGCCTGAGTCTGTGGAGGTGCAGACGTAGGCGCAGTTGCTGGTCTCTCTCCCAGCATTGCTGCCTCAATGCCTAACGCTTTGCTAAGCGACTCAATGTAAGACGATCCACCATGGCTTGCCAAAGGCATTCTAATCTCGTGCCTCAGTACGACACATAATTCTTTTAACCATCTTTTCATATATGTCTACTTGCATATCTTGACATATTACAGAACATCATGTCGTATGGAGTAATTGTTGCTCTTCCCTGCTTAGGATTGTAAAATTCCATTTCTTTCTTTTTGCAATAGCTTTTGGCTGCATACTTGTCATATATTCCCATCTTAAACTATTCCCACGTCAAATTCCTAATTGCTCAGTTGTCATTATCTTCCTCCTTGCTTCCCACCATAAGTCAGCTGAAAGGATACGCAAGTAAGACGTTTCTGATCTGTGCAGCGCAAGAAATTGAAGATGCGCTCACTAGCTTGTACCTGAGTCTCAGCCTTCGTTGGATCTCCTATCCTATCGAAGACAGGTGGGTTTTTCTCATCGAAATAGTTCTTCTATTCTACATTTTTTTTGTATGGTTAGTGGCACTATATTGTTCTAGCCATGGTACTGGGCCTCTTTCATTATCTTGCGGGATTCGTCCTCCTCTTCTCGGACGCCCTTATTTTGGTGGCATACTGATGAATTGACATATAGTCATCAATACATACCTATGCATATCATCACTTCTGTAAACTGTTTCTTGATTCTCAAATCTTGCTCGCACTCTTTCTCATGCAAGCATATAAGTAAAACATGGCGGAAGTGACTCGCCGCAAAATACCATAAGGTCGCTAAGTAGACATGGGAAATTGCCTTAATGAGGGCTTTTTCATCAACTTCTGAATCTAGGTATACTGATCTATCCAGGTACTACATGTGATGGACTGGTTGTCTAGCAAAGCCATCACAAAATAACTGAGTCACGGAATGCCCTATGGACTAGTGTTTCCGTGCTAATATTAGTCAAAATAACCAAGCCAACATAGGGGTATACAAAAATATCGGAACAATCATCATTTCCAAATTACACAAGTAATGTCCTACCAAAATCATAAGAGATGGTCTAGTTGCGTCACGTGCTTGACCCTTGGGTCGAGGCATACGTGTCTGATTGATTTAATCTGGTGAGTACCTGTTTATCCTTGGGTCACAGAAAATCTACCAACAGCTAGTAGATCGCAATGATTCAAATCACAAATGGCAATTGGGCAAAGTGTTCCAATAATTTGCCAAACAATTGAAAAAGAATAACCATAGGGTAGAAATGAATTGACTAAAAGGTCGAAATGAAATGACCTAATAGTCCGAACCCGTTTGGCTTTTCAGATGAAGGTTTAAAATATATAGGTTTAGAGACCCATATATGACGACTACTGAAATTTTGGTCATGTGCACTGGCCAGGTCCAACACAATTACTTCTCAGTCATACGGAATTACTTTTCCAAACTTGGTAACTCTTTGTTTATTGGGCTGCAAAAGGTACTTCTGGTATAAAGTCTCTACTTTCTCCTTAACATCTAAAACCTATCCTTGAGAATGTTTGGGAGATTCTCAAGCTTGAAGTCTGGTTTCTAAATCAACATCCTTCCTTAAAATCTTCTATAAGCAAAGTAAGACTTCTCAACTGTAATCAAGCTTACTTAACAAACTTCCTCTAAATGATCTTAATGTGGGACTTCTAGTACTTAGCATTCATTCACATAGCGCTTGTATGTAACCGTATAATTTGAAGTATACTCGTGCCCTTGCGAGGGACCTTTCGAATCATCAATCTTCCATAAAAATGGATTTTGCTTCTCTGAGCATCTTATAGGATATGGGTCACCTCACATAGTACTAAGGCATGGGACGACTTAAGTTAATACTTTCATTATGGTTACTAAACTGATTGTCTAATCCAAGACGTTCTAACCCGGGCGATGTCTTTGATAGGCTAAAGTATGTATACTTTTCCTGAGTATACCCTTAGAGTCTCATTAGGGTCTCAATTCCTTAATGTATGCGTCAAACTGCTATCGATGCTCCTGGCTCTATTTACCTCTGAATCATTTTTGGGAACTCCTCCCATCTTATGCACTTGCGTAGATTTTCTAGTCGATGATAAAGGTTGGTAACTTCTAGTTACCCATGTCACATCTCATCTTTCCGATTCGTAGTAGGTGATCGTAATTAATAGGGGTTCTAAATTATGCTCACGTGTAATGTAATAGGTAACTCTAATAAAAAGCTTCCGAATATCTAAAATTGTAAGTTGATAGTTCTAATCGTAATATTAAAGAATCATATACAAAGCATTATAACCCCATGTGAGCCTATCTCTGAAATTCGAACATAAATCATGAAGGTTCTCTTCATGTCGTAACTGGTGATAATTTAGGGGTTTGAAATTAGGCTTAGCTCATTACACAACTGCTAGCTAATTATATAAGTCACACTTATCGCTATGAGCAATGTCTCAAGTATGTTCTTGTCGGGTAAGGCAATAGTTGGTTCGGTATTCTGTCACGTGTGAACAGCCCGAATAAGGAACTATGCCCGTGTCACTTACTCGTGTGTGACACTCTTCTTTTTATCTTATTGCATATCTTCTCATTGGATTCTCGTGTCTCTTCAAGTGACATTTGATTTTCTTCCTCTTTCTTGGCTCTTCACTATGGCTATAGTGAAAGATAACTGAGTTTCTAGATTCTATTGTTCTTCTTGTAACAATGATCATGCATTCTTAACGCATCTAAGTTCATTGAGATATCAAATCAATTAATAAAGCATAAAACTTGAAAAGTAAGCATCAGCACATTCGCATGAAACGTGAACTTTCAATGTTTGAAAATTATTACCTCTTTCTTTCTTGTTGAGCGTGACGATGCGATGAAGTGCTGAGCTTTTGTCGACTGACTCTTTCAAACTAATATAAAATTTAGGACTAACTGGGTAACTCTTGGATTCAGAGTAAACGAACTGCTCTGATACCATTCTGTCACGACCGGACTTAATTAAGGATAATTAAGCCAGGAAATCGTAACTAAGGACACAGTTATCAACGGCGATAGAAAGGGAGTTTTTGTCACGACCGAACTTAATTAAGGATAATTAAGCCAGGAAATCGTAACTGAGGACACAGTTATCGACGGTGATAGAAAGGGAGTGAACAAATAATAGAGGATCGAACTAAAATAATTGTTAAAGAAGGGAAAATTTATAATATAACTGAGGTTTAGTCACAAAGACTCAAACAGACTTGTAAGTTCAGAGAAATCCGACTTAACTAAAAGGACATAAAACCTAAGAGTACGCAGCGGAATAACATAATCTGATTACATGTATGAAGACATGTATTCAATAGTTCATTCATTTAACTTATGACAAAAGCTCCGCTCTTCACTTCATCTTCATCAGCCACTGCTCAACCTGCACATTTAGAAATATATGCAGGGCTGAGTACGAGAGTACTCAGTGGGCACGTATGCCTAAATATAAAAATACATGCTTCAAAATTGTAAATTGTCATGCCATCATAAACAGTACAGCAAGGGAGTTTTTCGCTAAAAAGGCCCAAGCTTACTAAGTTCATTGGTGATTCTTAAAGTTCGTCTGCAGACTAAGTTCTCTTGTAATCTATCATATCTGGAATTTTGTGCCGGAGAGGTGGCCACCTCTCACGAACACTTGACCGGCCAACCCGCTAGATGACTCACGGCCACTGGTGTACACTAGTCCTGGCAGGATAGCTATCAACTGCTCAGAACCCGAATTCGATTGCATCATTGGCAAAGCCAAGGCAGATAGATATCATACTGAAATTGAAACATTTTATGGCAAGACAATACTTGAAAAACTTTAACTCAAAGATTTTGTCATGAAATAACTTGCTTGAACGTATCATTTAAACTCATTTGATATATATGAAAGTAATGCCCACCCGGCAGTGGAGACTCACGACTAAGCCTTAAACTCTTGCGTGCAACCTTGATTCGGAAAAGAAATAATGTAAGGTCTTAGTCCGCGAAAATTCTAAAATAAATGAGGATGCGTAATTTAATTATGCATGGCTCATATTCCTTTTTATTAACCAATTAACCCAACTAGGTTCCGTCCCATGAAGTCAAGTAATTAAATACATTGATTCGTTCTCATTAGGGTGTTCTAAACTGTCAGTAAACATAATAATCTCCCTTCGTGAGCAAGGGAAAAGAAATAATAAAGATTTAAACACCCTATGTTCTCTTCTCTCTCTCGCGGTCTGCTCTACTTCTTCGCTTTCTGCTCTGGAGGTCAGCTCTGGTTGAGTTAGCTTTGTGGCGAAGTGATTCCTCTGGCGAAGTGATTCCTCTGGCGAGGTAATTCCTCTGGCCATTCCTCTGGTGAGGTGATTCCTCTGGCGAGGTGATTCCTCTGGCCATTCCTCTGGCGAGGCGATTCCTCTGGCTAGGCGACTCGGCCCCGCTGGCCTCGGCCCCGCTGGCCTCATCCCCGTTGGACTTGTCCCTGCTGGACTTGTCCCTGCTGGCCTCGTCCCCGCTGGACTTGTCCCCGCTGGCCTCGTCCCCGCTGGACTTGTCCCCGCTGGCCTCATCCCCGTTGGGCTTGTCCCCACTGGACTTGTCCCCGCTGGCCTCGTCCCTGATTTATGCTTAATTTACTCTATTTTTAAGGGTTTGAATGTGCGTGTTTTAAGATAATTTTCTGGAATTTGGTGCGTTTATGGTGTATTTTATGCTTTGCAGGAGATTTAGGCTTTCGAGATGGAAGAATGTAGTTTTGGATGAATTTGGATGAATCTAGCATTTTCCAGAGGAACCGACATCTCCAGAGCAGAGAAATCACTATTCCATTGGAGTCTGAGAAATCAAGTATCCAGTGCAGAGGAACCGACAGTGCAGAGGAATCGAAGCAAGCGCGGAAATGCCAGAGAAATCACCATTTCTCTGGAGTCAGCGAAATCAAGAAGCCAATGTAGTGAAGTCACCACCAGAGGAGTCAATAGTTAGAGCAGCCAAGTCAAAAGTCCATTACAGCGGAATCGAGAAGCCAGAGAATTCACCGTTCCTCTGGCGATAGCAGAGAGATCATCATTCCGCTGGCAATTCATTCCGCTAGCGACGATCCCGCTGGCGAGGTCAGAGAAATCACCCATTCCTCTGGCGTGATCCGTTTCCCGGGTGACATCCATTCCTCTGGCGAGAGCTGCAATTTCGGCGCGAGTGATAGAGTTTTTCCGGAGCGCGCATCTAGCTGGAGAGTTGTCTTAATTCACACGATTCTATTACCATTAGAATTCTACTTTGCATGGCAACTTTCATGGTGATCCGAAGGAAATCTGAAGCTTATAAATAGGCCTTCCTTTGACCTATTCGAGACACACCTCACACCCCAGAACCTTAGCATTCATATTTCAGTTTTTTTTAGCGTTAGAATTTCATTGCTTTCTAGTTTTCAAGGCTTGGATCAAGATTGAAGATTCAAGTCGCTACTTTAGTTTTTATTCGGTTTTTATACAATTCAGTTTTTACAATTGCTTTCTCTTTAATTATGTTTATGTTTTATTTCAATATGTCTAGCTAGTTCTTTTATTCTGAACCTAGGATTTGTACATAGCTAATTAATTATGTGTTTTTGATTTATTGATATCAATTTGCCTTCCAACTTATGATTCATGATTCTTGGTGCTTATTCTATTGTGAATTATCTGATCAATGATTTACATGTCTAGCTGTTCAGTTTGAGTCTTGAATGTGATAATTGTTCAGCCGATTCAGGAATGCATGATATAGTGTTAGCCTTGAGTCTTGAATGCGATAGGTGAAGCTATAGGAAGCTATTCTTTATGTGCTATTTGGAGTTAATTTATTCCTTGGAGTCTTGAATGCGAAAAGGGATTTATTAATCTACGTTTATAGGTGGTCGTTAGAGACGCTTGTGAATAATATAGTGATCTTTCATCAGAGTTGGATTAAAATTGGTAATTGAATCAATAGGTTGAATGCATGTAGTTGATTAGTGAAAGTACATCCCTAGGGTCGGAATTTCTTCACGTTTGAGTTAGTTATCGTTATATACTCTTTAGATTTTATTTTATTAATTTTAGTTCGTAAATCATATTCATCCTTGTTTTGCCTGTTTACTGTTAGAGTCTGTTTAGGAGATAGATAAAGTAATTTCGTTTTACAGTCTCTGTGGATACGATACTCTGCTTGCTATTTCTGTGCTACGATTACACCGTGTAGTTGCGGTATTTTTGTTGGTAATAAAATAGTGATCAACTTTTTGGCGCCGTTGCCGGGGACTGTTAAGAAGTTGCTTTAATATTTTCGATAGGACTTTATAGTACTACAGGTTTTATTTGTTTTTATTTTTTTTCTGTTCTAATTTTTTTAAAGTGTGAACAGAAGATCTCACGGTAGTCCTCTTTTTAAGTTTGATCCTGAAATCAACGCTACTTTGCGCAATATCACCAAGCAAAAGAATCAAGCTGAGCAGGATACGATGGCCACTCCTGAACAAATCAACATTCAAATGCGAGCTCTGCAAGAGCAAGTGAAGAAGCTACTTGATGAAAAGGCGGCTACAGAGGCTCAGAAGCCTCCAATTAATGAGGCATTCATTCCGCAATATATTTACCAGGAGCCTCCACGAGTGAACGTTAACAACTTTGAGCTGAAAACGGGTTTGATCACAATGGTCCAACAGAGCCAATATGGTGGACAAGCGATTGAAGACCCTAATGCGCATCTGGCGCATTTCCTGGAGCTGTGTAGCACGGTAAAGATGAATGGTGTCCCTGATGACATTATCCGTCTTCGTCTTTTTCCTTTCTCACTGCGGGATAAGGCGAAGTCGTGGTATCATACGCTGCAGCTGGGAGAGAATATCGTGTGGGAGGATTTGGCTCATGCATTCCTACGCAAGTTTCATCTGCCTGGCCTTACGTTGAAATTGAAGATGGACATCGTACAGTTTCAGCAGTACGATGGAGAAAAGCTAGCGGAGACTTGGGAGCGGTATCAGGAGAAGCTCAGAAAATGCCCAAGCCATGGTTTTGATGAAGGCACGCTTGTGATAATGTTCTACAATGCCTGCGGGGAGCGCACAAGGATGCACATGGATACAGCTGCAGGTGGCTCCCTACTCCAGAAAAGTAGTTCTGAAGCATGGAGCATTATAGATAGTATAGCTTCTAAGAGCTACCAATGGCCATCTGAGCAAGTACAATTGAAGAAGGTTGCAGCCGCATCCAGTTCTGATCCTATGGCAGCAATGGTTACTCAACAGGCAGCTATAGCTACACAGCTGGCAGAGCTGACTACAAAGATTGGTGAGTTGAATGTTGGACGTTCTGAACAAGCTGTGATAGACCCTTCAGGTATGGAGGATGTCAATTACGTGAATGAAAGAAATTATGGGAATTTCCAGCGAGAACAGCCAGGAATGTATGGCAGAGGTCCACAATTTCAGCAAGGTCAACAGCAGTTCCAGCCAGGAGCACGCCCACATCCTAACCTTTCTTACGGTAATCCGAGCAATGCTTTGCAGCCTCCACCTGAATTCTCTGTATCTAGCGGATGAGTCATCAATGAGCCAAAGAAAGATTCAATGGAGGACATGATGAAGCAGATGCTCATGAAGATGACTGGAATGGAAACAAATGTGGGAAATAAAATTTCTAACATAGAAAATAATTTCTCAGCACTTTCCAAACATGTGCAGATGTTAGAAAATCAAGTTGGTCAGATTGCCAACCAAGCAGCCGCGCAACACACACCAGGAAAGTTTCCTAGCAACACTGAGATCAATCCTAGATATCAATGTAATGCGATTCATCTAAGGAGCGGGACTCAATATCAAAATCATACAGAGCAGCGAGATCATACAGAGCAGAGGAATCACCATACCTCTGCAGAGCAGCGAGATCATACAGAGCAGAGGAATCACCATTCCTCTGAACAGCGAGATTGTACAGAGCAGCGGGATGGAAAGGAAAAAGGTATCGAGATTGTTGAGGAGGATGACCTGGAGACGATTATGTGCGATTCACCGCCTACTTCTAAGGTATCGTCGAACACCTCTGCTGTTAAGAAGCCTATTCCTACTCCTACGTTTCCCAGGCCAGAGTATAAGCCTGTAGCACCCTTCCCGAATAGTTTGGCAAAGCCAAAGATGGATCAGAAGTTAGCCAAGTTTATGGAGATGTTTTCAAAGCTTCACATCAACATTCATTTACTTGATGCTTTGAGAGATATGCCAGGCTACGCCAAGTTCCTCAAGGATGCAGTCTCCAACAAAAGAAAGTTGGGGAAATATGAGACGATCAATCTTTCCGAGGAATGCAGTGCAGTGCTACAAAGGAAGCTACCATTGAAGCAAAAGGATCCTGGTAGCTTTACTATCGCTTGTGTGATTGGAGGGCAGAACTTCTCCCGCATGCTTTGTGACTTAGGGGCAAGCATCAATTTGATGCCTCTCTCTATTTTCAACCGGTTGGAGATTGGAGATATCAAACCTACCTCAATTGCATTGCAAATGGCAGATCGTTCCATCACATATCCCAAGGGAGTGGTGGAGGATGTTCTAGTGCAGGTGGAGCAGTTTATTTTCCCTGCAGATTTTGTGGTCTTGGACATGCCGGAAGACAAGAATACTCCATTGATTTTGGGGCGTCCATTCCTAGCTACCGGTCGTGCTCTTATTGATGTTCAGGATGGAGATCTCACATTAAGAGTCAATGATGAAAAATTGACTTTATCTATCTATGACGCTATGACAAAACCAGCCGAGCCGCAGCCGGATGAGTGCAACATGATTGAATATATGGTAGATTTTCCTGCAGCTGTAGACGATCCCTTGGAGGAGTACATCACACGGTCCTTATATCCATACTCTGAGCTTGATGATGCATGTGATGAGATTTTGGAGTACATTGCTGAGCTGGAGGCTGTAGAGAAACATCCCATCGATCCTGTGCCTTACATGGATATTCACAAACCTGTTGATGGGGGAAGGAAGTCGGCGGAAAAAGAATTCCCTGCGCAAGAGGAATCAGCCAGGCCAGAGGAATCAGCCAGGCCAGACGAATCAGCCAGGCCAGAGGAATCATCCGGGCCAGTGGAATCATCCGGGCCAGCGGAATCAAGTAGACCAGCGGAATCAGCCAGGCCAGCGGCTGCACCCAAAATTGAGCTGAAGCCGCTTTCCGAGCACTTGAGATACCAATTCTTGGGTGAGAATGAAACTTTTCCGATTATTGTATCTGCCTATCTATCTCCGTTGGAGTTGGAGAAGTTGATGCGAGTTTTAAGGAAATACAAGTCGGCTATAGGATGGTCTATTTCTGATATCAAATGAATTAGTCCTTCTATTTGCATGCATCGTATCCTATTGGAGCAAGAATACAAGCCAAAGGTGCAGCCCCAGCGACGACTAAATCCGGCGATGCAAGAAGTTGTGAGGAAGGAGGTGCTCAAGTGGTTGGATGCCGGCATTATTTATGCCATCTCTGATAGCGAGTGGGTGAGCCCGACGCAAGTTGTCTCTAAGAAGGGAGGCATGACTGTGATTAAGGATGAGAGAGACGAGCTCATAGCAACGAGGCTGGTCACAGGATGGCGCGTGTGCATTGATTACCGAGCTTTGAATGCAGCCACACGTAAGGATCACTTTCTTTTGCCGTTTATTGATCAGATGCTTGACCGATTGGCAGGATACGAGTATTACTGTTTTCTGGATGGGTACTCGGGCTACAATCAAATCATGATAGCTCCGGAGGATCAACATAAGACCGCGTTTACTTGTCCCTATGGCATTTTTGCTTTTAGGAGAATTTCTTTTGGTCTTTGCAATGCTCCTGCCACTTTCCAGCGCTGCATGATGGCGATTTTCCATGGATTGATTGAAAATATCATGCAGGTATTTATGGACGATTTCTCTGTCTTTGGATCCTCCTTTGATAATTGCTTGGACAATCTTACTCAAGTGTTGCAGCGTTGTGAGGAGACGGCACTCGTGCTAAATTTGGAGAAGTGCCACTTCATGGTTCGTGAGGGCATTGTTTTGGGGCATAGGGTCTCTGCCCAAGGATTGGAGGTGGATCGTGCTAAGATCGTGACCATTGAAAAGTTGCCGCCGCCTACTTCTATGAAATCAGTGCGAAGCTTTCTTGGGCATGCAGGATTTTATAGGCGCTTCATCAAAGACTTCTCCAAACTGTCCAAGCCACTCTATGCTTTACTAGAGAAGGATGTGAAGTTTAACTTCACCGATGAATGCCGCGCCTCCTTTGAGAAGTTGAAAGCTGCGCTGATCTCTACGCCAGTGTTGATCACGCCGGATTGGAGTGCTCCATTTGAGTTGATGTGCGATGCTAGCGATTGGGCCGTGGGAGCTGTGTTGGGGCAAAAGAGAGATAAGTTATTCAAGGTAATTTACTACACTAGTAAAACTTTGGATTCTGCTCAGAGGAATTACACAACCACGGAGAAGGAGCTGCTAGCTGTGGTGTATGCATTTGATAAGTTCCGTTCTTATTTGATTGGAACTCATTCAATTGTCTACACTGATCATGCCGCCATCCGCTACTTGTTCACAAAGAAGGACTCCAAGCCCCGATTAATTCGATAGATCTTGTTGCTTCAAGAATTTGATATGGAGATCCGTGATCGAAAGGGGTGTGAGAATGTGGTAGCCGACCACTTGTCTAGATTGGAGAATCCGATCGAAGGAGATGATCAGAAGATGGCCATCAATGAGTCTTTCCCCGATGAGCAGATTTGGGCGATGCTATTTAAGGATCCTTGGTATGCAAAGTATAGTAATTACTTGGTTATTGGAGCTCTTCCCGAGGGGTTGTCGCACTATCAAAAGAAGAATTTCCTCCATGATGTCAAGTTTTATTATTGGGAGGATCCTTACCTATACCGGAGGTGCGCCGATGGATTTATTCGGCGATGCGTTAGAGAGCATGAATGGCCAAAGATCATTGAAGAGTGCCATAGCTCACCTAGTGGAGGCCACTTTGCTGCCAACCACACTGCCATGACGGTAAATCATAGTGGATTCTATTGGCCTTCAATTTTTGCAGATTGCCATGCTTTTGTAAAGTCTTGTGATCGATGTCAACGCATGGGCAATATCACCAAGAAGGATGAGATGCCGCAGAATATCATTGTTGAGGTGGAGCTGTTTGATGTTTGGGGAATTGACTTCATGGGCCCTTTCCCTGCTTCTTGCGGTTTTTCCTACATATTGCTTGCTGTGGAGTATGTGTCTCGATGGGTGGAGGCGATCCCAACTACCACCAATGATTCCAAGGTAGTCATTAAATTCTTGCAAAAGAATATTTTGACTCGGTTCAGAGCACCGAGAGCGTTGCTTAGCGATGGGGGGTCGCACTTCAATAACAAGTTACTAGCAAGTGTATTGGCAAAATATGGAGTAAAGCATTGAAGGAATATTAAACTGTATTAACGTTCCGCTTTGCCCGATGATCGTTTCTTGGTTATTATTAATTTACCATACAACGATTAAATCCTAACATGCTCCTATGAATTTAACAGCTGCACGTTGGAGTTCAGAAATACCTGAAGAATTCAGAAGAATTCGTCAATCTGTCGCTGAACAGGTCAGCCAACTTCAACGCTCCGTTTGACCCCTCAAACGACCTCCAATCGTATTTTGTGCAGAAATACGACTCCTTCATCTTCGAAAGAGCTTTCCGTGGCCGCCTGATTCGTCTGAATCGGAGTTCTGTGGAGGAAGTTATGGCCGTTTTACAAAGACTGCCAGAACTTGGTTTCCTGCGAAAATCTGACTCCAGCTCTGATCTTCTCGACTGTATCCCGCTCAGCTTTCACCGTTGGATGGACAACGATCTATGAAAGTCCCAAGAGAGAATGCTTCACACATTTTTTCTGCGCCCCACAGCTCTCTCAAAAAACCCTAATATTTTATCAGTCTGTTTTCCTGAGAGCTGACAGCTGTATTTAATAGAATTTAAATACGTAGGAGGCGCCAGAAATAATGTAGGAGGCGTGTTCTCTCTATACTAGGGCTAGGAGTCTTTGGGCCAGTCCAGGGACCAGATACAAGGAATAAAGATGGGCCTCAAATAAATTAATTTATCTATGGTCAGCCCAGACCATAATTAATTTATAAATATCAGTTCATTCCACTAGAGAACCGATACTGACTTACCCCTTTATTGCCGGTGATGAGTCGGGGCTTGTATTTAGACTTATTAAATCTCCGTATTTAAAATATCCGACATCCATTAATTAATTAGAGCTCTGACAGCTTAAATTAATTAATCTCTTTATAAATCCTTAAGCAGTACCACTCAAACTTTATTATTGCGCCTGAACTTAATCAACCTGCAGGGTTTAGCGCAATAAACCTTATTGAGCTCCTTAAGGGGATGTCATTATCCTATACCAGATACGGGTACTAATACAGATAATCAAATATCATATATTAACCGCTATCACCCAAGATACAGAGTACTCGAGTTAGTATATAACTTTCACCCATAGTAAGTCAAAGTGATATACGAATTAACATATATATCTGAATACTTATTAGTATTAAGATCTTATAAGTTACCGAGATCTTGATTCTTCACTTAAGTCAGATAGAAGAATACATCTCAACTGTGGTCCTATCAATACGTAATGACGTACCAGTATAGACAAGTAGCCAAGACAAACTACTTCCATCTATACTGCAGCCTAAACCAATAACTTGTCCTAGAGTTATTTCGGCTGTGATTATATTATATCTCTTAAGGTTATTCCAATTATATGGTCTTCTGTGATCTACAACACACCATATAATCTACTTATATAGAGATAAAGAACATACATATGCAATCATGAACACAATCAGATAGGAGATTAGATAGTGAACTTAGGAAACATTGTATACAAGCATAAAACGTTCTTGCTTTCAGTATACAAATCCAACAATCTCCCACTTATACTAAAGCAAACTTTTAGTATACAATGCGTCTATTTACCAATCACCTAACACTTCTCCCACTTATACTTAAAGTTTCCTAAGTGAGTGGCATCAATCTGGCATCAATCGCATTCCCATCTTTCAATGACCATTTGCGATAAGCCTTTTGTGAAAAGATCAGTAGGTTTCTCCAATATGTGAGAATTTATTCTTTGAGCACATAACCTCGATTTACGAATAATCGTATAACTTGGTACTTACTCTCCATGTGTTTGACCCCTTGTGGTTCTAGGATTCCTTAGAGTTTGCAACTGCACTTGAGGTACCATGAAGGTGATGCTCTCACGCAAACTATGAATCACCCTTAGATCCTGGAGGTAGTGGTCAAACCAAAAGGTTTTACCTCCCAAGGAAAACACATAGCTCGAGGTAATTATTCTTTGTTCCGGTCAGCCTGGAAATCCGAAATCATATAACCCAAAAAAGGAACTAAACTGTCTAACTAGTAAACTATCCTTATTCTCTAGTCATGGACTTGAGAATATAATTTACCACAGTTCAGTATCCTTAACTAGGACTATACAGGTATCTTACAATCATGCTAACTACATAGCAAATATAAGATCTCGTACATAGTAATCCATACATGAAGCTATCTACTGCGGAAACGTAGAATACTGCCTTCATTTCCTCAACCTTAATAGGCATCTTAAGACATATGTCTTTAGATAAAGGAACGCCATAGCTCAAAGGTTGCAAACCTTTCTTGGCGGTATGCTAACTAAAACGAGTATTCTCAGTATTAATGTAAGACACTCGAGATAAGCCCAACATCTTTTTCTAGTGATCCATTATAACATTGATCACAAGGATGTACACTGTACCTCCTTAGTCTTTCATTTGAGACTGTTCGGATAACCATTACTTTATGTCTTGACAATAGCTCCATATTGTCGCCAATTAGGAGGATATTATCTACATAAAATGCAAGATAAACCACATCACCGATGACACGAGAGCGATTGACACGAGATGCTTCTCTCCCTCCCTCACATAACCTCGATGGTTTAAGTGAGCTGCTATGGGTAAAATGATCCGAATGTTCTGAGCATGGCACTGGCGAAAATATCATCATAACCTATACCCTTATATTGGGCATAACTTTTCGCCACCAGTCTAGCTTCGGAAGCTACGACCTTGCTCATTCAGGCCTGTCATTATCTTGTATACTCACTTACAACCTAAGGCTTTACTGCCTCCTGGTAGCAAGATTTTCTAGTATACACCCATATTCTTAATGGATTGCTCCATTGAGGCGTGCCAGGAATCTACATTCTCGTCTTCCACTAATTCCAAGTAGATATCTGGGTCGATTCTCTTATATTCACTACCAGGGACTGAATCCAAAGATCCTCCCAAGAACATAAATCGATCGGGTTGTCCCACAACCCTCCCACTACAATGGATCTGTGGTGGCACATGTGTGTCAACAGTGCGTGCAGTGTCTTGTGGTACAAAACTCTTGCACACTTGGCTTGGGTGATGGAATTGCCTGTCTAATGTCTTCAATTTCTTGAAGCACACTATCTGACTTGGATTAGTGATTATTCTCATAGTCCACTTCTAAGAATCGTGTGTCATTGCTAATAACCACCTTCTGATTCTTTAGGGCTAATTGCAAAGATACATAACTCATCATCGAACATATTTTTCCAAGAGTGACCTATTTCTTCTCTCCACCACTCCATCTTATATAGGGATTACACGGTGTAGTAAACTGGGTTGGAATCCCAAACACTGACAATGAATCAGAAAAGATCATTCCTAACACATTATTGGCCCTTTATCCCCTTTGCCATGAATGACCCGGTCTCCATCTTTTCCTCTATACAGGATTCGCAGGTTCCAAAAGGTACAACTTGAATTGAATCCAATGTACTATTTAGACACGAGCCTTTGGATCCTGTTAAGATAGATGTGACCTAATCTAGGGTGTCAATATATGTGTAAGATCCTCATGAGAGATTAGCCTTAACTTCTCTCTTTCTTTTGTTCGATGATGTAAATGCAATATAAAAGTATTTTGTAGACAAGTTATAGTATGAAGAGAGATGTTCAAAAATACCAGAATAGACAACTTTGTCATTTCTTATGATTGAAATACCACTATCAAAAATGACATAAGATCCATCTATTTAAAATTTTTGGAACATGATAAGGAACTCTCAAAAACTAAACTATGTCTTTAGTACTTAAAGACAAGTCTCCAATTGCAACAACTGCGACTCTAGTCACGTTGCCTATGAAGACAATCATCTCATCACTTCTCAGCTTCCTTGTCAGCCTAAAAGCCATGCAAGGTGCAACAATCATTATCAGTTTCTCTCGTTATCCACTACTCACAACTGAGTAGAAAACGAGCTGACATGTCTCAGTTACTATAGCAAGTGAAGTACCTTAACCCTTTGCCTTGAGTATTGAAAGAAGAAATTTCCAATACTCAATCTTATCACACCACTACTCCCACTATTTCCCTTGTCTTTCTTGCCCCTTGGACCCTTCTTCTTTCCATCATTCGACGAAGAAGATGGCTCTCCTTTGGCAATAACAAGTGCTTGCACATCTCTTTCCCACAACTTCCTTAGCCGTAACTAGAGCATTCAACAACTCAAAAGAAGTATTATCTTTCTTGCTCATAACAGCATTGAGGCGGAAGTTCTTAATTAAAAGATTTGGGAAGAGAGTTCAGGATAACATCGACTTTTGTCTCACCGTCGATACTTCCACTGAGCAAGTCAAGTCCGTCAAAATTTGCATGACATGCTCGTGCACTGAGCTGTGCTCACTCATAAAAATAATGAGATTACTCTCATCAAATTTAAATGAGCAGCTCAGTCCAACTCTCCGAACACTTTCTTGAGATTCAGCATGATGCTAATAGCATCGTCCATGCCCTGATGTTGAAGCTACAAGGTTTGTGTCATTATACTCATAATATAGCATATAGCCACATTATTCGTCTTATGCCACCTTTTATGTAATTCATTTTTCTCATCAGTTGACTCATTGTTCGGACCATAAGAACGTGGAGTAGTAAGCAACACAAAGAAAACTTGTGTTAATTTGTGATAAAGATAAAAATCCAAAACTGCGTTTCCATTTTATATATGTGGACCGGTTAAAAGACTTTGTGCAAGAATAAAGAAAACAGGAGTCATAGACATATCTGAAAGTAACGAACATAAAGCACATAATTCGTAACAATAATATTGTAACCTTTTGATAAAACAATATTAATGAAACCTCCAATTGCTCAAAGAATTCTATGTGCAAGCCACGAGGGGTGGACGTTTACACATAAACTCCTCAACCAGACTATTAACCTAGTCGTTTAATTTCCATCCATGTCAACTTAACCTTTTGACAAAGGAAATTAATAATTGGCTCCTTTAACTAGACCATATCATTATCAAGAAGGGACTCCGAGAGGGAGTTGTACATTGTACTTGAAATGATATCTAAGCAATGACCACATTTTAACCTTGAAAATTAAATTCTTGAAATTAACATACTCACGCGGACCATGTCGCTTTCAATTTAACTTTCTTGGTTATCTTATTTAATTCCATTCTCCAAAGTACTTGTGAAAACTATACAAGTAAGCCACGAGGGGTGGACGTTTACTGCATAACTCCCACTACTTTAATGGTTTAAATATTTTTTATAGAAACCTCTTCTGACAAACTTATGAAAAACAAATGTGAAGTAAGCCACGAGGGGTGGACGTTTACTCACATTGCTAATCACTTTGTCTAGAGACCGCATGTGGAGGTCTAAATAATTTTAAGAATAAAAATTATTAAGTAATAACCACAATTTAACCTTGAAAATTAAATTCTCGAAATTGACATACTCACTCGGACCATGCCGCATTCAATTTAATTTCTTAGTTATCTTATTTAAAATCCATCCTCTAAAGTACTTATGGAAATTATACGAGTAAGCCACGAGGGGTGGACGTTTACCGCATAACTCCCACTACTTAAATGGATTTAAATATTTTTTAATAGAAATCTCAACTTAACAAACTTGTGAAATCAAATATGAAGTAAGCCACGCTGTGTGGACGTTTACTTATATTCTCAATCACTTTGTCTTGAGACCGTTTGTGGAAATCCAAATAATTTTTAATCATCTATAAAATTATTAATACAGCTTAGTCTTTTTCTTTCAAAAGGTTTGTTCATGCTCAAGCACATAATCCTAAACATGCTCATCTAGAACGCAACATGTAAAACATGCTTACAGAATTCTAAAACATGCTTAAGAAAATGATAAACCTAGCATACTTGTCTAAGCGCAGTTAATAAACACATATCAACAAGCAAAGACAAAGACAGCAGGTAAAGAGCATAAAGGATTAACACCACGACATGCAAAGAACAAAATTAAAAACAATAAAGTTCTTCGTGACCCATTCGTGGAACCCCATATTTCTAATCTATTACAAAGAACAGAAAAGAAATAAAATAAAACTCAAAAAAACGTAAACTCGGCCCGAAACGTTCATCCGGCCCGTCTTTGAAAAGCTAGGATTTGGGCCCCCTAGGGTTTGAAAAATTCGGCCACCTAGGGTTTGGAGTTCCCTAGGCGCCGCCGCCACAGCTCCCAGCGCGCTGCACAACAGCAGCCCGGCGTGGCAGCCCCGGCGCACAGCAGCACCCTCCCGGCGTGCAGCAGCAGCCTCCCGGCGTGCAGCCCCGGCGTGCAGCAGCAGCCTCCCGGCGTGCAGCCCGGCGTGCAGTAGCAGCAGCCTCCCAGCGCGCTGCCCGGCGTGCAGCAGCAGCAGCCTCCCGGCGCGCTGCCCGGCGTGCAGCAGCAGCAGCCCTCCCGGCGCGCTGCCCGGCGTGCAGGAGCAGCAGCCTCCCGGCGCACTGCCCGGCGTGCAGCAGCAGCAGCCTCCCGGCGCGCTGCCCGGCGTGCAGAGCAGCAGCCTCCCGGCGCGCTGCCCGGCGTGCAGCAGCAGCAGCCCGGCGCTCACAGCAAACGCCCGGCGCGCACAGCAATCGCCCGGCGCGCAGCCCGCCTTGCCTCCGGCTCTCCAACCTCCGTTCATTCGATGTTGATTCGTCGTCGTCTTCGTCTCAATTTTCAATTTTACAGATTACAACGGAAAAACAAAAACAATTGAAATTCTAATCTAACCACGGATTTTCTCGTGGTGAAAAATGATTACAACGTCAAAACGACGTATCCCACGAATCAACAGACCACGAAGAACAGCAGCAGTAAAAACAACGCATATTATTAATCGTACATAAATTAATAATAGAGCCAAGAAATTAATCCTGGGCTCTGATACCAATTGAAGGAATATTAAACTGTATTAACGTTCCGCTTTGCCCGATGATCGTTTCTTGGTTATTATTAATTTACCATACAACGATTAAATCCTAACATGCTCCTATTAATTTAACAGCTGCACGTTGGAGTTCAGAAATACCTGAAGAATTCAGAAGAATTCGTCAATCTGTCGCTGAACAGGTCAGCCAACTTCAACGCTCCGTTTGACCCCTCAAACGACCTCCAATCGTATTTTGTGCAGAAATACGACTCCTTCATCTTTGAAAGAGCTTTCCGTGGCCGCCTGATTCGTCTGAATCGGAGTTCTTTGGAGGAAGTTATGGCCGTTTTACGGAGACTGCCAGAACTTGGTTTCCTGCGAAAATCTGACTCCAGCTCTGATCTTCTCGACTGTATCCCGCTCAGCTTTCACCGTTGGATGGACAACGATCTATGAAAGTCCCAAGAGAGAATGCTTCACACATTTTTTCTGCGCCCCACAGCTCTCTCAAAAAACCCTAATATTTTATCAGTCTGTTTTCCTGAGAGCTGACAGCTGTATTTAATAGAATTTAAATACGTAGGAGGTGCCAGAAATAATGTAGGAGGCGTGTTCTCTCTATACTAGGGCTAGGAGTCTTTGGGCCAGTCCAGGGACCAGATACAAGGAATAAAGATGGGCCTCAAATAAATTAATTTATCTATGGTCAGCCCAGACCATAATTAATTTATAAATATCAGTTCATTCCACTAGAGAACCGATACTGACTTACCCCTTTATTGCCGGTGATGAGTCGGGGCTTGTATTTAGACTTATTAAATCTCCGTATTTAAAATATCCGACATCCATTAATTAATTAGAGCTCTGACAGCTTAAATTAATTAATCTCTTTATAAATCCTTAAGCAGTACCACTCAAACTTTATTATTGCGCCTGAACTTAATCAACCTGCAGGGTTTAGCGCAATAAACCTTATTGAGCTCCTTAAGGGGATGTCATTATCCTATACCGGATACGGGTACTAATACAGATAATCAAATATCATATATTAACCGCTATCACCCAAGATACAGAGTACTCGAGTTAGTATATAACTTTCACCCATAGTAAGTCAAAGTGATATACGAATTAACATATATATCTGAATACTTATTAGTATTAAGATCTTATAAGTTACCGAGATCTTGATTCTTCACTTAAGTCAGATAGAAGAATACATCTCAACTGTGGTCCTATCAATACGTAATGACGTACCAGTATAGACAAGTAGCCAAGACAAACTACTTCCATCTATACTGCAGCCTAAACCAATAACTTGTCCTAGAGTTATTTCGGCTGTGATCATATTATATCTCTTAAGGTTATTCCAATTATATGGTCTTCTGTGATCTACAACACACCATATAATCTACTTATATAGAGATAAAGAACATACATATGCAATCATGAACACAATCAGATAGGAGATTAGATAGTGAACTTAAGAAACATTGTATACAAGCATAAAACGTTCTTGCTTTCAGTATACAAATCCAACAAGCATAAGGTGACGACTCCATATCATCCTCAAGCTAATGGACAAGCAGAGTTGGCGAATCGAGAGATCAAGCAAATTCTGGAGAAGAGCATCGCCAACAAGAAGGATTGGGCGAAGCACTTAGATGATGCTCTTTGGGCATATCGCACTGCCTACAAAACTCCGATTGGTATGTCTCCCTACCAACTTGTCTTTGGCAAGTCATGTCATTTACCTGTTGAGATAGAGCACAAGGCATATTGGGCGACGAGGAGAATCAATTTGGAGTTCAAGGAGGCCGGTCATACAAGGCGAGATATGCTGACGGAGTTAGATGAGTGGAGGAATGAAGCTTACGAGAGGTCCCGGATCTACAAGGAAAGGGCGAAGAAGTTCCATGATTTGAACATTCGCACAAAGGAATTCAAGCCGGGACATGAGGTACTCTTGTATGATTCTAAGCTTCGACTATTTCCTGGCAAGCTGCAGTCTAGATGGAGAGGTCCTTACGTGGTTCACAAGAGCAATTGGAACGGGACCTATGAGTTGCTTGCGTCGAATGGGTCTACTTTCACAAGAGGAATCGGGTCTGACAGGATTGGTCGCTTCTCTTGATGTTGCCTCCCCAAACTTTACTTCGCTCTCATCCTCGATCTGCAGTGCTTGAGGCAGGTCTGTTTCGGGCTTGTTTTGGTGGGGGAGCCTCGTGAAGCCTTTGCTTTCCGGGGCCGGTTTGGTGGTTTGATGGAACGTTTGAGGTGCTGATCCACCCTTGACCTTTGTCCCTGGGGGGAAGGGTTGGTTTTCGCTTTGTCGTTCTTCTTTTTCTTCGTTGCTCTGTTGTGATTAGTTCGTTTGGTCTGCTGCTTTTTTGCTTCTTGTTTGGCAGGTTGGCTCGGGCACGCTTCTGGCGCTTTGTCTCCTCTGGCGCCTTGTCTCCTCTGGCGCCTTGAATCCTCTGTCGTCTCGTCCCCTCTGGCGCCTCGACTCCTCTGGCGCCTCAACTCCTCTGGCGCCTCGCCTCCTCTGGCGCCTTGCCAACTCTGGCACCTCGATCCCCCTGGCGACTCGATTCCTCTGGTGCCTAGACTCCACTGGCGCCTTGACTCCTTTGGCGCCTCGACTCCTCTGGCGCCTCGTCTCCTCTGGCGCCTTGACTCCTCTGGCACCTTGACTCCACTGGAGCCTTGACTCCTCTGGCGCCTGGACTCCTCTGACACCTTGATTCCTCTGGCGCCTCGTCTCCTCTGGCGCCTCGACTCCTCTGGCGCCTCGACTCCTCTGGCGCCTTGATCCCTCTGGCGACTTGACCCCTCTGGCGCCTCGCCCTCTCTGGAGCCTTGACTCCTCTGGCGCCTTGATTCCGCTGGCGTCTCGCCTCCTCTGGCACCTCGACTCCTCTGGCGCCTCGACTATTCTGGCGCCTTGACTCCTCTGACGAAATGACTCCTCTGGCGCCTCGTCTCCTATGGCGCCTCGTCTCTTCTGGCACCTTGACTCCTCTGGCGCCTCTTCTCCTCTGGCGCTTCGCTTCATCTGGCGCCTGCGGTCCCGTTTTTGTTCGTTTTTGTTGTTTTCCTTCTCCTTACGCTTGGGTTTTTTGTTTTCTTTTGTTTTGTTTTTTCGGACTCTCCTTGTTTGCGCCTGTGCTCTCAAGGGTTTTGTTTTCTTCAATAAAATTTCTATTTCAGCAGCAGAGTTGGACCGCGACGTGGAAGTGGTCAACTTCGTTGATCCGTGATTTAAGGTATCATCGAGCCCTAGACGTTAAATTAAGCACTTGTTGGGAGGTAACCCAACTGTTTTTTTTTTAGTTGTTTTGTTTTTCTTTCTGTTAGTGTAGTTTTGTTTCTTTTTGTTTCTTTTGTTTCTTTGTTTAGTTTGGGGCAGGTGTTTCTATGCCAGATTTCTGGTGGTCTTCATGTTCCAGCGCGGCAATTTTCCTCGCTGCACTTTTCCACGCTGCACATGTCCAGCGGAGCCACTCACTTCGCTGCCCCGTTAAGCGCTGCTCTGCCAGCGATATACTTATCTGCGCTGCTCTGCCAGCGATACACTCACTTCGCTGCTCTGTTCAGCGCAGCCACTCTTTACTCTGCCGAGGCTGCAAAAACACAAACCTCATTTCGCCGCCTCTCACGAAGGATTCAGTTTTTCATTGCCGATAATCAGGGATGTTTTCTACACTCTTCTTATTTCTTTTACGCCCTGAGGACATGGCATGTTTTAAGTGTGGGGGAGTGGTGTTTTGTTGCTTTTATTTTTCAAAAATTGGGCGAAATTTATTTTTCTATGCTTAGTTTTGAGTCTCGAATCTGGCTAATTTTTATGAATTTGTGGAAGAGAAGATGGTTTTCAATGTGCATTTTGGGTTTGTGAATGAATGGAGGATATTCTTGTTTTACTTTTGATATATGTTTCTTGATTGTGCAAAGAATTATGAGTTTTGTTGCAACACTTTTGTAAGTTAGTAAAACGTGATTTGTCCGGTAGATGCTAGAAGTAGTGTTGTCATTGTGATTACCTACGATCGTATCCTATCTGTGAAAATGTTGGACGAATTGCCAACTCTAAAATTGCCAGCTCTGAAACATCTGGCATGTTCTGAAAACGTGATAGCTCTGAGTCTCTGCTCCTCTAGTCTAACTATGAGCATGGGAAACCACGTGAAAAGACTTGGGATTACATCCAAATGGTTTTATTTCATGAATTATGGCTCAACTGTCGAAATCTAAAGCACACAAAGTGTGAAAATTGGTGATATTGATTATAAAGGCGGTCACATTAGGGAATTCACTTCTAGCGGAGAATTGGGTCTGATCGAATTACTCGCATTACTCTTTTGTTGCTTCTTAAACTTTGAGTTACTTGCATGATCGAGAGATGTGTGTTGATGGTAAAGTTTTGAATTGACTTTGTGAATGTTTGAATGGGAATGAACATTGTTGAAACCAATCTCTTCCTAGGATTCATATAGATTTTGCTTGAGGACAAGCAAAAGGCTAAGTGTGGGGGAGTTGATTTATGCTTAATTTACTCTATTTTTAAGGGTTTGAATGTGCGTGTTTTAAGATAATTTTCTGGAATTTGGTGCGTTTATGGTGTATTTTATGCTTTGCAGGAGATTTAGGCTTTCGAGATGGAAGAATGCAGTTTTGGATGAATTTGGATGAATCTAGCATTTTCCAGAGGAACCGACATCTCCAGAGCAGAGAAATCACTATTCCACTGGAGTCAGAGAAATCAAGTATCCAGTGCAGAGGAACCGACAGTGCAGAGGAATCGAAGCAAGCGCGTAAATGCCAGAGAAATCACCATTTCTCTGGAGTCAGCGAAATCAAGAAGCCAGTGTAGCGAAGTCACCACCAGAGGAGTCAATAGTCAGAGTAGCCAAGTCAAAAGTCCATTACAGCGGAATCGAGAAGCCAGAGAATTCACCGTTCCTCTGGCGATAGCAGAGAGATCATCATTCCGCTGGCAATTCATTCCGCTAGCGACGATCCCGCTGGCGAGGTCAGAGAAATCACCCATTCCTCTGGCGTGATCCGTTTCCCGGGTGACTGTCACGGCCCGTGTCACTATCTTAATTAAGGATAACTAAGCCGGGAAACCGTGACCAAGGGAGGGAGATTTGAAGCGGGGATAGAAAGGGGCGTGAAAATATAATGGAGGGTCGGACTCAATCATTGACAGTGAAGGGGAAACATTTATAATATAACTTATGTTTAGCCACGACGATTCAAATAACTAGTAAGTTCGGAGGGATCCGACTTAAATCAAAAGGGCTGATTACTGAAGAATACGCAGCGGAAATTTATAAAGAATTGTTGTTTAATCATAAGGGCTCGAATAACTTGTACACTCGGATGAATCCGACTTGACTTAAAAGGCATAAAACTTGGGAGTACGCAGCGGATTAACAAATCTGAACTACATGTATGAAGACATGTATCCAAGAGTTCATTCAATAAACTTATGACAAAAGCTCCACTCGTCACTTCATCTTCATCAGCCACTGCTCAACCTGCACATTTAGAAATATATGCAGGGCTGAGTACTAGAGTACTCAGTGGGCACGTATGCCTAAGTATAAAAATACATGCTTCATAAAACTGTAAATTGTCATGCCATCATAAACAGTACAGCAAGGGAGTTTTAGCTAAATAGGCCCAAGCTTACTAAATTCTTTCGTGATACTTAAAGTTCGTCTGCGCAGACTAAGTTCTCTCGTCATCTATCATATCTGGAACTTCGTGCCGGAGAGGTGGCCACCTCTCAACGGACACCGGACCGGCCAACCCGCTAGATGGCTCACGGTCCCTCGTGTACACTAGTCAAGGCAGGATAGCTATCAACTGCTCAAGACCCGAATTCGATTACATCATTGGCAAAGCCAAAGCAGATAGATATCATACTAAAACTGAAACACTTTATGGCAAGACAATACTTGAAATAACTTTCATTCAAAGATTTTATCATGAAATAACTTGCTTTGAACGTAACATTTAAACTCATTTGATATATATGAAAGTAATGCCCACCTGATAAGCAAACCTTCGTCATAACTTAGTGACTCCTGACTAGCTCTTACTCTTGCTCTTAACCTTTAATGCGAGAACATAAGGTCAAACCTTAGCTCGATGAAAATTCTCAAATAAATGAGAATGCGTATAATGAATATGCATGACTCATATTCCCTTTTTATTACTGAGATAATACTTAGGGAAACTTTATCACTAGTCCTTGTTATCAAAACGATTTAAACCAACTAGGTTTCGTCTCATGAAGTCAAGTAATTAACTATATTGATTCGTTCTCATTAGGGTGTTCTAACTGCCACTTAAACATAATTCCCCCTTCGTATAGGCAAAGGGAAAAAAAAAAAAAAAACTCAAACACCTTAAGTTCTTATCTCTCTCTCTCTCTCTCGATCTGCTCTGTCTCTTCGTTCTCTGCTCTGGAAATCAGCTCTGGCTTCTATGTCAGCTCTGGCTGAGTTAGATCTGAAAAGTCAGCTCTGGCCTCCGAAAGTCAGCTCTGGCGACTTAGCTCTGGAAAGTCAGCTCTGGCCTCCGAAAGTCAGCTCTGGCGACTTAGCTCTGGAAAGTCAGCTCTGTCCTCCGAAAGTCAGCTCTGGATGTTCGGCTCTGTTCTGGTCAGCTCTGCTCTGGCGTTTTCCAGCTCTGCTCTGGTATTCCAGCTCTGCTCTGGGATTCCAGCTCTGCTCTGGAATTCCCCAGCTCTGCTCTGGTATTTCCAGCTCTGCTCTGGGATTCCAGCTCTGCTCTGGTATTCCCAGCTCTGCTCTGGTATTTCCAGCTCTGCTCTGGAATTTCCAGTTCTGGTCTGGTATTCCCAGCTCTGCTCTGGTATTCCAGCTCTGCTCTGGTATTTCCAGCTCTGCTCTGGAATTTCCAGCTCTGCTCTGGTATTTCTGGGTAGAACGACGAGGACTTCCAGTATCCAAAACCAGAGTTCTTCGCCCATTCTTGCCTCGATTCTCACTCGTACACCGGCCTAAATCTATACCTAGGTGAGCATGCTGTGCTTGTTCAAGTTCATCTACGCTTAAAGCTAACGTTCTCGTCGTTTAATCAAGGTTTTAAGCCGTGGGTTCTACCGGCAAAGTGACTTAACATGCTTCTTGTGTTCGTGCATATCTCGAGCCTAAAACATGCTCTACAAGCATGTGATTCATGCTTGAAAGGAGTGGCAAAAGAGGTCGAGAGTTACCTTGATGTCGCGTGCTTTGGTCGGGTAAAAACGATGGTTTCCCTTCCGCATTTTCGATCGTCGAGGTGCAAGGCATCGAGAGAGGTGAAGCTCTTGCTGTTGCTGCTGAATATTCAGTGTGCCGAAAGGGGAAAGGAGTGGCACAAGGGGGTTGAAGGGGAGTTTATATAGGAGCTTGGTAGGTGCACTTGAGTGCCTAAGGGGGAGAGCTTCGGCTGTAGCTCTGCACAGCGTGGAAAAGGGGTGCAGCAGGCGTGCTGAGCTCTGCTGTGGTGTTGCGTGGGGAGGGCTGCTGCTGCTCTGCCGGCGTGGAGATGGATTGTGGCCTTTCGGCTGCTCGTCCAATGGAGGCTGCTGCCGTGGCTGCTCTGGTCTGGCGTGGAGGTGGAGTGTGGCGTGGGAGAGGGGTGCAGCAGGCGGCCCTTCGGCTGCCCAGCCAATGGGGGCTGCTGCCGCACCTTTTCCACTTTTCCTTTTCTCCATTTTTCCTTCTTTTCTTTACTTGTAGCGTTGGCAAGTGTTAGGATTGGGTGGCGTGAGTGGTGAGGTGATCTAAGAGAAGATCTAAATAAAATCCTTCAGTGTCGGTCACTCTCAGTATTAGAAATACTGGTTTCGTGCTTGCTAACATCGATAATGCTAAATTAAATCCGTAGATTTAATTCGTTCGTCATTCAAATACTTAAATTAAATCCGTAGATTTAATTAGCTTCAAAGTCGGAAATAATTCACGACTTAAGTAACAATGTGAAATAAACTCCCCAACTTAGCTAAGTTGGTTATAACTCGGAAAAATAATCATTCATCAACTCAAAGATTCTCATCGCGGTCTTGAACACGCGAAGATAAATAAATGCATACTTGCTAGTGTAGTGACTCTGTCTCCAAAATACGAAATTTAGAACATAGTTGAAAATATAAAGTGCTTCACGTACTGGCAGTTAGATGCAAAACTGAAATTAAATACTGATAAAAGAGCGGGTCACTACATCCTACCCCTCTTAACAAAAATTTTGTCCCGAAATTTGCATATCTCTGCTAAAAAAAACTTAGGGTTTTTCTTCATAGTTCAAGTCTGGGCTAAGGATCATCTCTTCTTAGTGGATCACATGCTTTGGATCGTGAACGTACTTCCTGAGTGGTGATACGTGGAAAAACGTTGTAAACGTTTCCAAAACTTGGCGGTAACGCCAACTTATAGGCCACTGGACCTATCTTCTCTAGAATCTCATACGATCTTATAAATCGGAATCTAAGCTTTCCCTTGACATCAAACGTAGTTTTCCCTTGGTGGGAGATACCTTTAGGAAGACCTTGTCTCCCATTTCAAAATGTAACTCGGTTTGGCGTGAAACGGCGTAAGATCTCTGTCTATTCTGTGCTTTCTTTATTCGTCCTTTGATCTAGCGGACTATCTCAACCATTTCATCGACCATGTCTGGTCCTAAAACTTTTCTCTCCTGCTAACATATGAGTAAAACGTGGCGGAAGTGGCTTGCCGCAAAAGATCGGTAATGTCACTAAATAGTTATGGAAAATTGCCTTGATGAGGACTTTTACATCAACATTCGAATCTAGATCTATTGGTCTATCCAGGTACTACACGTGATGGATGGGCGGTCTAACAAAATCATCACAAAAGAATTTAGTCACGTTACGTCCGGTAGACCAGTGTTTTAGTACCAGTCAAAACAACTAAGCCAACATAGGGGCATACATAAGCATCGGATCAATCATCGTTTCCGAAAAACACGAATAACATCCTACTAAAAACATACGGGATGGTCTAAAAGCATCACGTGCTTGACCCTTGGGTCGAGGCATTCGTGTCTGACTGATTTAATCTAGTGAATACTTGCTTGTCTTTGGGTCACAGGAAATCTACCAACAGTTAGTAGATCGCAATGATTCAAATCACAAATGACAATTGGGCAAAGTGTTCCAATAATTTGCCAAACAATTGAATTGAATAACCATAGGGTAGAAATGAATTGACTAAAAGGTCGAAACGAAATGACCTAATAGTCTGAACTCGTTTGGCTTTTCAGATGAAGGTTTTACATATATAGGTGTAGAGACCCATATATGACGACTACTGAGATTTTGGTCATGTGGACTGGCCAGGTCCAACACAATTACTTCTCAGTCACATGGAAATACTTTTCCAAACTTGGTAGGTCTTGATCATTGGCTGCAAAAGATATATTTGGTCTAAAATCACCACTTCTCCTTAACATCTTGAACATGTCCTTTAGAATATTCTAGAGCTTCTCAAACTTGGAGTCTGCCTCCTAATTTAATGCAATCCATAAACATTTTCTATAGGCGAAATAAGGTAGGCTCAACCTTACTCGACAATCTTCCTCTACATGATCTTAATGTAGTACTTCTAGTACTTTGTGTTCCTTCTCATAGCGCTTGAAATGCAACCATATAATTTGAAGCGCTCTCCCATGCCTTTGCTAAAGGCCTTCTTAATCATCATACCTTCCATCAGGAGTGGATTTTGTTTCTCTGAGCATCTTTACAGGGTATGTGTCACCATACGAAATGCTAAGGCATGTAATGATCTTAGTCAATACTTTCATTCTTCTTACTAAACTAAATGTCTAATCCAATACGTTCTAACAAGGGCGATATCTCTGATAGTCTAAGGTGTGTATACTTAACTTGAGTATACTCGCAGTGTCTCATTAGAATCCCAATTCCTTAACTTCAATATCGATCCGTTGTCGATGCTTCTAACTCTTATTGAACTCTTAACCATCTTCGGGAACTCATTCCCCTCGCATCTCGTCCTTCGATTCGTAGTAGGTGATCGTAATCAACATGGGTTCTAAAACAAGCTCACGTGTAACGTAATAGGTAACTTTAATCAGAAAGGTTTCGAGTATCTAAAACTGTAAGCTAATAGTTCTAATCGCAATATTATGTCATCATACACAAAGCGTTATAACCCCTTGTGAGCCTAGCTCTGAAATTAGAACATAAATCATGAAGGTTCTCTTCATGTCATAACTGGTGATAATTGAGGGGTTTGAAATGAGTATTAACTCATCACACCACCGCTAGCTAGTTGCATAAGTCACTCTCATCGCTATGAGCAATGTCTCAACTAAGTTCTGGTCGGGTAAAGCAATAGTTGGTTCGGTATTCTGTCACGTGTGAACAGCCCGAATAATGAACTATGCCTGTGTCACTTACTCGTGTGTGACACTCTTCTTTTCATCTTATTGCATACCTTCTCATTGGATTCTCGTGTCTCTTCAAGTGACATTTGATTTTCCTCCTCTTTCTTGGCTCTTTTCTATGGCTATAGTGAAAGATAACTGAGTTTCTAGTTTCTACTGTTCTTCTCGTAACAGTGATCATGCATTCTTAACGCATCTAAGTTCATTGAGATATCAAATCAATTAATAAAGCATACATCTCGAATGTAAGCATCAGTACATTCGCATGAAACGTGAACTTTTCAACGTTTGAAAATCATTACCATTTTCTTTCTCGTTGAGCATGACGATGTGATGAAGTGCTGAGCTCTTGTCGATTGACTCTTCCAAACTAATATAAATTCAGGACTAACTGGGTAACTCTTGGATTCAGAGCAAACGAACTGCTCTGATACCACTCTGTCACGGCCCGTGTCACTATCTTAATTAAGGATAACTAAGCCGGGAAACCGTGACCAAGGGAGGGAGATTTGAAGCGGGGATAGAAAGGGGCGTGAAAATATAATGGGGGGTCGGACTCAATCATTGACAGTGAAGGGGAAACATTTATAATATAACTTATGTTTAGCCACGACGATTCAAATAACTAGTAAGTTCGGAGGGATCCGACTTAAATCAAAAGGGCTGATTACTGAAGAATACGCAGCGGAAATTTATAAAGAATTGTTGTTTAATCATAAGGGCTCGAATAACTTGTACACTCGGATGAATCCGACTTGACTTAAAAGGCATAAAACTTGGGAGTACGCAGCGGATTAACAAATCTGAACTACATGTATGAAGACATGTATCCAAGAGTTCATTCAATAAACTTATGACAAAAGCTCCACTCGTCACTTCATCTTCATCAGCCACTGCTCAACCTGCACATTTAGAAATATATGCAGGGCTGAGTACTAGAGTACTCAGTGGGCACGTATGCCTAAGTATAAAAATACATGCTTCATAAAACTGTAAATTGTCATGCCATCATAAACAGTACAGCAAGGGAGTTTTAGCTAAATAGGCCCAAGCTTACTAAATTCTTTCGTGATACTTAAAGTTCGTCTGCGCAGACTAAGTTCTCTCATCATCTATCATATCTGGAACTTCGTGCCGGAGAGGTGGCCACCTCTCAACGGACACCGGACCGGCCAACCCGCTAGATGGCTCACGGTCCCTCGTGTACACTAGTCAAGGCAGGATAGCTATCAACTGCTCAAGACCCGAATTCGATTACATCATTGGCAAAGCCAAAGCAGATAGATATCATACTAAAACTGAAACACTTTATGGCAAGACAATACTTGAAATAACTTTCATTCAAAGATTTTATCATGAAATAACTTGCTTTGAACGTAACATTTAAACTCATTTGATATATATGAAAGTAATACCCACCTGATAAGCAAACCTTCGTCATAACTTAGTGACTCCTGACTAGCTCTTACTCTTGCTCTTAACCTTTAATGCGAGAACATAAGGTCAAACCTTAGCTCGATGAAAATTCTCAAATAAATGAGAATGCGTATAATGAATATGCATGACTCATATTCCCTTTTTATTACTGAGATAATACTTAGGGAAACTTTATCACTAGTCCTTGTTATCAAAACGATTTAAACCAACTAGGTTTCGTCTCATGAAGTCAAGTAATTAACTATATTGATTCGTTCTCATTAGGGTGTTCTAACTGCCACTTAAACATAATTCCCCCTTCGTATAGGCAAAGGGAAAAAAAAAAAAAACTCAAACACCTTAAGTTCTTATCTCTCTCTCTCTCTCTCTCGATCTGCTCTGTCTCTTCGTTCTCTGCTCTGGAAATCAGCTCTGGCTTCTAAGTCAGCTCTGGCTGAGTTAGATCTGAAAAGTCAGCTCTGGCCTCCGAAAGTCAGCTCTGGCGACTTAGCTCTGGAAAGTCAGCTCTGGCCTCCGAAAGTCAGCTCTGGCGACTTAGCTCTGGAAAGTCAGCTCTGTCCTCCGAAAGTCAGCTCTGGATGTTCGGCTCTGTTCTGGTCAGCTCTGCTCTGGCGTTTTCCAGCTCTGCTCTGGTATTCCAGCTCTGCTCTGGGTTTCCAGCTTTGCTCTGGAATTCCCTAGCTCTGCTCTGGTATTTCCAGCTCTGCTCTGGGATTCCAGCTCTGCTCTGGTATTCCCAGCTCTGCTCTGGTATTTCCAGCTCTGCTCTGGAATTTCCAGTTCTGGTCTGGTATTCCCAGCTCTGCTCTGGTATTCCAGCTCTGCTCTGGTATTTCCAGCTTTGCTCTGGAATTTCCAGCTCTGCTCTGGTATTTCTGGGTAGAACGACGAGGACTTCCAGTATCCAAAACCAGAGTTCTTCGCCCTTTCTTGCCTCGATTCTCACTCGTACACCGGCCTAAATCTATACCTAGGTGAGCATGCTGTGCTTGGTCAAGTTCATCTACGCTTAAAGCTAACGTTCTCGTCGTTTAATCAAGGTTTTAAGCCGTGGGTTCTACCGGCAAAGTGACTTAACATGCTTCTTGTGTTCGTGCGTATCTCGAGCCTAAAACATGCTTTACGAGCGTGTGATTCATGCTTGAAAGGAGTGGCAAAAGAGGTCGAGAGTTACCTTGATGTCGCGTGCTTTGGTCGGGTAAAAACGATGGTTTCCCTTCCGCATTTTCGATCGTCGAGGTGCAAGGCATCGAGAGAGGTGAAGCTCTTGCTGTTGCTGCTGAATATTCAGTGTGCCGAAAGGGGAAAGGAGTGGCACAAGGGGGTTGAAGGGGAGTTTATATAGGAGCTTGGTAGGTGCACTTGAGTGCCTAAGGGGGAGAGCTTCGGCTGTAGCTCTGCACAGCGTGGAAAAGGGGTGCAGCAGGCGTGCTGAGCTCTGCTGTGGTGTTGCGTGGGGAGGGCTGCTGCTGCTCTGCCGGCGTGGAGATGGAGTGTGGCCTTTCGGCTGCTCGTCCAATGGAGGCTGCTGCCGTGGCTGCTCTGGTCTGGCGTGGAGGTGGAGTGTGGCGTGGGAGAGGGGTGCAGCAGGCGGCCCTTCGGCTGCCCAGCCAATGGGGGCTGCTGCCGCACCTTTTCCACTTTTCCTTTTCTCCATTTTTCCTTCTTTTCTTTACTTGTAGCGTTGGCAAGTGTTAGGATTGGGTGGCGTGAGTGGTGAGGTGATCTAAGAGAAGATCTAAATAAAATCCTTCAGTGTCGGTCACTCTCAGTATTAGAAATACTGGTTTCGTGCTTGCTAACATCGATAATGCTAAATTAAATCCGTAGATTTAATTCGTTCGTCATTCAAATACTTAAATTAAATCCGTAGATTTAATTAGCTTCAAAGTCGGAAATAATTCACGACTTAAGTAACAATGTGAAATAAACTCCCCAACTTAGCTAAGTTGGTTATAACTCGGAAAAATAATCATTCATCAACTCAAAGATTCTCATCGCGGTCTTGAACACGCGAAGATAAATAAATGCATACTTGCTAGTGTAGTGACTCTGTCTCCAAAATACGAAATTTAGAACATAGTTGAAAATATAAAGTGCTTCACGTACTGGCAGTTAGATGCAAAACTGAAATTAAATACTGATAAAAGAGCGGGTCACTACAGTGACATCCATTCCTCTGGCGAGAGCTGCGATTTCAGCGCGAATGATAGAGTTTTTCCGGAGCGCGCATCTAGCTGGAGAGTTGTCTTAATTCACACGATTCTGTTACCATTAGAATTCTACTTTGCATGGCAACTTTCATGGTGATCCGAAGGAAATCTGAAGCTTATAAATAGGCCTTCCTTTGACCTATTCGAGACACACCTCACACCCCAGAACCTTAGCATTCATATTTCAGTTTTTTTTTTTAGCGTTAGAATTTCATTGCTTTCTAGTTTTCAAGGCTTGGATCAAGATTGAAGATTCAAGTCGCTACTTCAGTTTTTATTCGGTTTTTATACAATTCAGTTTTTACAATTGCTTTCTCTTTAATTATGTTTATGTTTTATTTCAATATGTCTAGCTAGTTCTTTTATTCTGAACCTAGGGTTTGTACATAGCTAATTAATTATGTGTTTTTAATTTATTGATATCAATTTGCCTTCCAACTTATGATTCATGATTCTTGGTGCTTATTCTATTGTGAATTATCTGATCAATGATTTACATGTCTAGCTGTTCAGTTTGAGTCTTGAATGTGATAATTGTTCAGCCGATTCAGGAATGCATGATATAGTGTTAGCCTTGAGTCTTGAATGCGATAGGTGAAGCTATAGGAAGCTATTCTTTATGTGCTATTTGGAGTTAATTTATTCCTTGGAGTCTTGAATGCGAAAAGGGATTTATTAATCTACGTTTATAGGTGGTCGTTAGAGACGCTTGTGAATAATATAGTGATCTTTCATCAGGGTTGGATTAAAATTGGTAATTGAATCAATAGGTTGAATGCATGTAGTTGATTAGTGAAAGTACATCCCTAGGGTCGGAATTTCTTCACGTTTGAGTTAGTTATCGTTATATGCTCTTTAGATTTTATTTTATTAATTTCAGTTCGTAAATCATATTCATCCTTGTTTTGCCTGTTTACTGTTAGAGTCTGTTTAGGAGATAGATAAAGTAATTTCGTTTTACAGTCTCTGTGGATACGATACTCTGCTTGCTATTTATGTGCTACGATTACACCGTGTAGTTGCGGTATTTTTGTTGCTAATAAAATAGTGATCAGTCCCCGCTGGGCTTGTCCCCGCTGGACTTGTCCCCGCTGCTCTGGCCATTCCTCTGGCTATTCTTCTACTCTGGGAAAAGCGACGGGGACTCCAGTTTCCAAAACCAGAATTCTCCGTCCTTATCTCGCCTCGATTCTCACTCGTATACAGACCTAAATCTCTACCAATGTGAGCATGCTGTGATTATTCACGTTCGTCTACGTTTAAAGCTAAAGTTCTCGTCGTTCATCAAGGTTCAAGTTGTAGGTTCCACTAAAACGTGACTTAACATGCTTTTTGTTCATTCGTTTGCATCCCATAAAACATGATTTCCGTGAGTGTGATTCATGCTGATTGGAGTAGCAACAGAGGTCGAAGGTTACCTTGATATCTCGCGTGCTTTGGTTGGGTAAAGAACGATGGTTTCTCTCTCGCTTTTTCGAGCGTCGAGGTGCAAACTGAAAATGAATGGCTGCTGTTCTTAGGCCGAAAACAGGTGGAAAGAAACATGGCGAAGGGTGGAAAATTAAGTCGAGTTTTTACCTTGTTAAAGGCAGTAGCAAGAATCTCGCTCTACTCCTCTTCGTGCAAGGCGTCGAGAGAGATGAAACTTCTTGCTGTTGCTGCTGAAAATTCTAAGTGTTGAAAGGAAAAAGGGGTGGCTCAAGGATTTGAAGGGTGAATTTATAGTTGGAGCTCGGCTGATGTGCACTTGAGTGCCGAAAGAAGGGCATTGGTTGGTACTGCATGGCGTGAGGCCTTTCGATTGCCCAGCCAATGGGAAGAGCTGCTGCTGCAGTCTTGACGTGAGGCCGTTCGGCTGCCCAGCCTATGGGAAGGGCTGCTGCTGCAGTCTTGACGTGAGGCCTTTCGGCTGCCCAGCCAATGGGAGGAGAGCTGTTGCTGCAGTCTTGCGTGGGAGGCCTTTCGGCTGCCCAGCCAATGGCTGTTGCTGCAGCACCTTATCCACCTTTTCTATTCTCTCTTTTTCCTTCTTTTCCCCAATTATGACGTTGGCAGGGTAGGGTGGCGTGGATGGTGATGTGATCTAAGTAAAATCCTTCAGTGTTGGTTTCCCTGTATTTGAAATACTGGTTTCGCGTTTCTGCTAAAGTCGGTAAATGCTAAATTAAATCCGTAGATTTAATTCGTTCGTCATTCTAATTCTTAAATTAAATCTGTAGATTTAATTAGCTTCAAAGTCAGAAATAATTCACGACTTAAGTAACTACATGAAATAAACTCCATCTTGATAAATAACACAACTTTGCTAAGTTGGTTATAACTTTGAATAATAATTATTCATCGACTCAAAGATTCTCGTCGCGATCTTAAACACGCGAAGATAAATAAAAATGCATACTGCTAGTGTAGTGACTCTGCCTCCAAAATACGTAATTCAGAAACATAGCTGAAAACATAAGGTGCTTCATTTACTGGCAAATAGATAAATAAACACGCAATACTGGAATTAAATACTGATAAAAGAGCGGGTTGTCACATGAAGGATCAGCATTGCTGGCTGATTTCATTTCTGCTGCAGGCGATGAGCAGAAAGGTGCATCCACTTCAATGACACCGGCTTGGTTGTCTCCAACTGAGGTTGGTAGAAAAGTTGAAGGCTCAGAATTCAACTGACTGATCGGATCAGTCATCAGTCGTCCAGAAGAAACAAAGTCAGCTGCAGATTCCTCTGGTGGAGGAGTGTCACATGCAGGTGCTTCTTGGGGATCCTGGCGATGTGGCGATTTACTGGGTAAATCAGCTACACATTCAGAGATGGAAGGCTCTTCAGAAACTTTAGAAGTGCCAGCATCGTCATTGAATGGAGTGGGATGCCTGGACTGATTGAAGGAATCCAGATAATCCATGGCGAATCTATCAAAACCATAGATTATATCCCAAACTTTCTTGATTTGAAAAAGGCTGACCAAGGACGCCTCTTCCATTTCAAACGAGTCTTTGGCTTGAGTACTGTGAAGACTGTTGACCTGAGGGCAGGGTGCCGTCTTCAGGAAAATGTAAGTGAGAAGTCTATGAAGGTTTTGATAGACTTCAAGTGATGTATCGAAATCACCAAAGAGGCGTTGGAGGTGATTTGTTGCATCACGTTGAACTTCTGACTGCAGTTCAGTGACTGCTTGAGTTTTCTCAGTCAAACCAGTAGGAGCTGGTTTAGGGATCAGCTCCATAACTGCTTTGCCTTTGGATTTCGGAGAAATAGGCTTTCTGGAGGTAGTTTTTGGGATTGGCTTGGAGATATTCTGGGATGTCTTTTGGGGTAGGGTGGAACGAGAACGACGAGGCACATTTATGTGAGTAGTGGGATTTGGAGTGGGAGATTCAGAGACATCTGATGCAGAGGACTGGGGCGAAGAGATATTGATTACCTTCATGTTAGGAGAAAATTTGGGTCCTCCTTTTGCAGTTTTGAAAAGTCGAAGGCTGTTCGAGAACTGAATCATCTCTGGCCAGTACAAATTGCGGTGATGTCGCATTCCACAAATGATGATCTGGGACACCCTGTTCCCTTGTCGAACCATTGTTGCAGGTCTTGTGTTGTGCGCTTCGTTGTAGAGCAGTTTCAGATAAGCTTCTTCTCAATTGATGGCTTTATCCTTCAGAAGGGCTGCCATCACATTCTTCTACGGTTGCGAAGCTTTGTCAAGGGTGCCTGTTGCCCCTATCCAGCATTTCTGGATGATTTTGCTTAGCATCGTGTATTCAGGCAGGAGGTGAGAAAGAGTAACAGTGCTCTCCGTTGATTCAGTTTGCTCTTTGATGAGCCCAGGTTTGTGCTCTGTTTTTATGTTTGTTTTTAGTCTAGATCGAGTCTCTTTCCGTGTGTTTGTGTGGTTTGGTCGCCTGGGAGGGCATAGTTCAATGACAGGAACCAACTTGCGGGAAAGAAGCCAAAATGCCAGAGAAATAGAGTATCAGAGGATTCGAAAAAGGCAGAGGAATCATGGCCACCAGCGGAGTCGGCTCTGCCAGAGAAGTCCGCCATGCAAGAGGAGTCTGCCAGGGCAAAGGAGTCCGCTAGGGCAGAAGAGTCTGCCAAGCCAGAGCGGAGACGATTCCTCTGGAAGCCAGCGGGGAAACGATTCCTCTGGAAGCCAGAGCGGAGATCATTCATCTGACCGCCAGCGGGGAAGCAATTCCTCTGGACGCCAGAGCAGCCAAGTCAGCCAAGCAGAAGAATCCTCAGAACACTCCAGGGGTCGGAAGCGCTGCCACCTCTCGTGAAAGAGGTATGCGCCAGAAGCAAAGGGATTGTGGAAGCAGGATTTTCCCTTATGTCAATAAGTACCGCACGAGAGCTGGCAGGCGAGAAAAAGAAGGAAGGAAAGAGAAGACAGAGGTGCAACAGACGGGCGAGGAAGAAGTGCAAGTGGGAGTCCGAGAAAGGCAGAAGGCAGTAGCTATCCAAAAGAGACCGATAAGGCCAAACCACAGCCTTATCCAAAAGGAAACATATCTTTATGAAGATTAGGTCTGAAAAAGGATACGCATCTCCATGATTGCATGGATCCGGCCGCAAGTCATGGGCTGGGCCTTCAAAACCCTAATGACTCCTATAAATACCCGAAGAGCTTCACAAGTTAAGTGTGCTGATTTTCCGTCTAGTTGAGCATTATTTGAGAGTTAGACACTTAACCCAGGCTGTGGGCAATTTCCTAGTACTTTACCGTTTTATGTTTTGCACGGCATTTTCGGCCGTAGGTACTTTGATTTTCATTTAAGTCATTTCAATTCCAGTTATGTTTCCTTTCATATCTTTTGCTTGTGTTATTTACGTTATGGTTGGCTAAGTTTATATTCTGATTTGGGGTAAGATGATCTAAGCATGGATGAATAAACTCGAGAGGTCTAATTTGGGCATAACAACTATATGAGCATACTCCCGATACACTTGGTTTGATTCCAAAAAGGTTGTAACAACTTGGTTAATTAATTGATCACTAGTTAACTAGGAAGTTCTGACCACAAGTAATACTTTGGGCAAAAGGCGAGTTGCCATCGACCTCCAAAATAGTACAACTGGTGTTGGAGCCGTGACTGCTGTGAAATATCGGCGTAAGAGTCAAGTGGGTCTATCTAGTTCTTAAAGCATTCTGGGCAAAGCACAACTAGCGATAGGTCATCGCAGAGAGCGTGGATGTTGTCCGGGGTAGTTGATTTCCATTAGCTGACCCTTCTAAGGAATCATAAACTGAAAGGATAGATTGGGCAGGGGTTTGTTGTGTGCGTGACGAGTGACAATAGGGGCACAACAATTCTTATGCCTATAACCACTGGTATGTGAATATAGTGATTAATCTTTGCACCAATGATCGAGTGTCAATTCATGTTTAGTGATTCGAACCCAAGTCAGAATTGTTTTGTTATTTGATTTATCTACTTTGTTATTTCAGTTTAGATTTGATACCCGTTCTGCCCATAACCACGTTTTGGTCAGAACACTGCAGAAAACAAAACCTTTTTAGTGACACCCTTTACAGGAGAAATTACTGTTCAATTTCCTGTGGATTCGACTCTGGACTTACCGCTAGCTAGTCTAGTTGTGGGCACAGGATTATTTTATTTGCACGAAGCTCAAACGACAGCTCCGTCAAATTGGCGCCGTTGCCGGGGAACTGAAAGCGCTAGTAATCTCTTTTGTGATTTTTTTTGTGTGAGTTTTACCTTCACGTTTGTGCATGCGTCGTACCAGGAGTGCAGGTAACGAAGATCTTTTGTTCCACGAGGATATCGAAAGAATTGCTCGAGAGAACAACGCTGCCAGACGCAGGGCAGAACAAGAGGCACAAGCCAGAGAGAGACAGTTAGAAGCAGAGAGACAGAGAGCAGCGGAGAGAGAGATGGCGGAAAATCCAGAAGGGCAGAATGATAACGCCAACAAAACTCTTCGAGACATGATGTTTCCAAGCAACCTGAACCTCCGGCCCTCAGCCATAGTACTGCCGGAGATCACTGGAAATTGGGAGCTGAAGCATACTCTTATCCAGATCCTACCCAAATACAGTGATATGCCCGGAGAGGACCCTCGAAGGCATTTACAAGATTTTGAGATGGCATGTGGAACGGTGCGCACCGCTAGCCAAGCACTTGGCGAATACATCCGACTCCTCACTTCTCCGTTCTCTCTGTTAGAAGGAGCGAGGGAGTGGTTGTATGATTTACCCGAAGGAAGTATCCGAACATGGCAGGAGCTACAAAGCAAGTTTTTGGAGCGATACTTTCCAGCTGCCCGGATCCAGAATCTGAGGACTCGAATAAGCAATATAAAGATGGGATCAGCAGAAGTTTTATATGAGTACTGGGGAAGGTTCAAGCAGATGCTGGCCAAATGCCCACAACACCAAATACCGGATCATGATCTTATTAGGTATTTCGTGGGAGGACTCCGGAGGCAAGATAGGCAATGGTTACACGCTGCATGTGGAGGATCGATCTTAAACAAATCCGCAGCGGAGGCTTTCAAACTCATAGCTGACATGGCAGAGGAATCGAGAGATGAGGAAGGAACTATAGTCAGGAACCCTCTGACGCCAGCCACCTCTGCCCAAGACGAAAAGTTGGATAAGCTATGCAACATGTTCGAGAAGTTTATGACGAACCAAGGAGCACCCAATCAGGGAAATCCCAACATTCGGAAGCCTGTGAGGGCATGCCAACTCTGCATGGCAACTTCACATGCAACCGATGAATGTCCATAACTTTTCGAAGATGAAGAGCTTAATGCCATTGGGCAACAGCTAGGAGGAAACAATGGAGGGCAGAACCAGAAACCTTTTGAGCCCTACAGACAGCAGTGTAACAATCAAGGATGGAGGCAGCATGAGAACCTTAGGTACGGCAACAACCACTATTTGGGGCCAAACCAAGGGCAAACGAGTAACCTACCACAATACTCGCAACAACCTCAACAGGCAAGAGGATCCTCCTTATCAGAGCTAGTGCATCAAATGGCTCAGCAACAAGTGAAGTTCCAGAGTGAGACCGAAAAATTCATAATGGAGACAAGAGGAGGAATGCAGAATGTGAACTCCCAACTATCACATCTTGCCCAAGCAGTTGCCAGACTTGAAAGCAAACAAGGGACACTCCCGTCCCAAGTGGAGGTGAAGAAGGTGAATGCCATGACGCTCAGAGGAGGAAAGGAACTACCCGAAGTGGTGACAGAGAAAAAATGAGAAGAATCAGAGATTAACGAGCAAGTCGGAATGGGATCAGCAGATGAGGAAGAATTGGCCAGAGAGAAAGAGGCAAAGCGGAAGGCGATAGGGAAAGGAAAAGAGAAAGCAAACCAGACCGAGCCCATACTCCCTTTCCCAGGCAGAGCAGCCAAGGAACAAGAAAAAGAAGAATTAACCGAGCTGGTCAAAATCTTCAAGAAGGTGGAAGGCAATATGCCCCTTTTGGTCGCATTACGCTCTATGCCCAGATGTGCGAAATTTCTCAAAGAACTCTGCACTAGGAAAGTCAAATACACTGATGATGCGAAATTTCAAGTGGGAGAATCTGTATCCGCGGTCTTACAAAGAGATATGCCGATAAAGTGTGGAGATCCTGGGATGTTCTACATTCCTTGTGTGATAGGAACAATGAAAGTGGAGAAAGCGATGCTCGATTTGGGGGCATCCATCAACGTTATGCCCTTATCCTTGTACCAGGATCTGGAGATAGGACCGCTGAAGCCCACCCGAGTGGTAATCCAACTGGCAGATCGATCAAGTGTCTACCCAGAGGGGATATTGGAAGACGTGCTGGTCAAAGTGGAGGAACTCATCTTTCCAGCGGATTTTTACATTCTCGACATGGGGAAGTCAAAAGCACGAGATCCTGTAATGCTTTTGGGCAGACCATTTCTAAAGACTGCCAGGACTCGCATAGATTGTGATACGGGGAAGCTAACATGTCAGTTTGAAGGGGAAACGGTAACCTTCGACATATACAATGCCATGAAGCATCCAGCTGATACAGAGATGGTGAGAAGTGTCGACATGATCGAGAAAGTTGTTGAGGAGGTTTTGCCTATAGCAGCATTCAAGGAGCTATATGACATAATAATCCAGAATGCCATAACAGAGGAGGACTTGCAAGAGGAGCATTTGCAGGAAGCGGTGAAGGAACTAAATACGTGGAGCACAGAAGTCAACTACACTGAGGCACTGAAAATCCCAACCTTGAAGGAGGAAGACCGACTGGTACCTTCGATCCAAAGGGCACCCAAGCTCGAGCTGAAGTCTCTGCCCAAACACCTCAAATATATATTTTTGGGCGAGGATGACACTTTGCCCGTGATCATCAACTCAAAGTTGACACTTGAAGACGAAAACAGAGTTAAGATGACTTTGGGAAAATACAAGGAAGCAATTGGATGGACTCTAGCCGATATAAAGGGAATAAGCCCCACCGTATGCATGCACCACATATTGTTAGAGGAAGATTCAATTCCAGTCAGAGATCCCCAGAGGAAACTGAATCCAGCTATGAAGGAAGTAGTGATGAAAGAAATACTCAAGCTATTGGATTTGGGCATAATATACCCAGTATCCGATAGCAGGTGGGTAAGCCCAATACACGTTGTACCCAAGAAGTCGGGCATACAAGTGGTGGAGAATGAATTCCGAGAATTGATTGCTACAAGGTTGCAAACCGGTTGGAGGGTGTGTATTGATTACCGCAAGCTCAACCAGAAGACGAGGAAGGATCACTTTCCTTTGCCCTTCATCGATGAGATGCTGGAAAGACTTGCGGGGAATCAGTATTTTTGCTTTCTAGATGGATACTCAGGCTACATGCAGATTTGGGTCGCAGAAGAGGACCAAGGCAAAATGACGTTCACTTGCCCTTTTGGGACGTTTGCCTACCGGAGGATGCCTTTTGGGCTTTGCAACGCCCCAGGCACATTCCAAAGATGCATGATGAGCATATTCTCAGATCTCCTTGAGAAATGCATCGAAGTCTTCATGGATGATTTCACGGTGTATGGGCAAACCTTCGACTCATGCTTAGCAAATCTGGAGAAGGTGCTGCAAAGGTGTGTGGACAAGAGCTTGGTGTTGAACTATGAGAAGTGCCACTTCATGGTCAGAGAAGGAATTGTGCTCGGACATGTAATATCAGGCAGAGGAATAGAGGTGGACAAAGCAAAAATTGAAATCATTGCCAAGCTACCATATCCAACTAACATTAAACAGCTACGAGGATTCCTTGGGCATGCTGGTTTCTACAGAAGGTTCGTGAAGGACTTTGCAAAAATTGCCCAACCTATGACAAGGCTGCTACAAAATGAAGTGGAGTGGAATTTTGATGAGGATTGCAAGGAGGCGTTCCAGATCTTGAAGAACAATCTAATCTCCGCACCCATAATACAGCCCCCTGACTGGGGAATGCCTTTTGAGATTATGTGCGACGCCAGTGGATATGCCATAGGGGCAGTGCTTGGGCAGAAGCGGAGAAAGGAGAGTCACGTCATCTATTATGCCTCGAAGACATTCAATGGAGCTCAAATCAATTATTCCACGACAGAGAAGGAGATGTTGGCAGTGGTGTTCGCCTTTGAAAAATTCAGATCTTATCTGCTTGAAGGAAAGACCACAGTCTACACCGATCATGCGGCTCTGAAGTACCTTCTGGCCAAGAAGGAATCTAAGCCCAGGCTGATTCGATGGGTCCTGCTACTACAAGAGTTCGACGTGGAGATAAAGGACAAAGCTGGAGCACAGAACCAAGTGGCTGATCATCTCAGTAGGATCGTGAGGAAGGAAGAAGGGGAACCAATCAAGGAGACGTTCCCGGATGAACAATTGTTCTATACCCAGGGAAGAAGAGAAGATTCGTGGTACGCTGATTTGAGCAATTATCTCTGCTCTGGATATGTACCCCCTGGGTATACTTATGCCCAGAAGAAGAAATTGGCCAAAGATAGCAGAGAATACATATGGGACGACCCATACATGTGGAAGCAATGCGGAGATCAAATGCTTCGGAGATGTATTCCACAAGAGGAGCAAGGAAGCATCCTAGAATTCTGCCATTCGAAGGAGTGTGGGGGACACTTGGGGCATAAGAGGACTGCAGCTAAGGTTTTGGAGTGTGGTTTTTATTGGCCAACAATCTTTAAGGACAGCTACACCATCTGCAAGAATTGCCCACAATGCCAGCGAGAAGGGAACATAACCAGGAGGAATGAAATTCCCATGATGCCCATTATGCCCGTAGAGATCTTTGACATTTGGGGAATGGATTTCATGGGACCTCTTCCCAGCTCGAGAGGAAATTTGTACATCCTACTGTTGGTGGATTATGTCTCCAAATGGGTGGAGGCAAAAGCATCACCAACGAGTGATTCAAAGGTAGTGGTGAATTTCTTGAAGACTAACATTTTTTGCAGGTTTGGTGTACCCAGAGCAATCATCAGCGACCAAGGATCCCACTTTTGCAATTTCTCGGTCGAAAACTTGTGCAAAAAGTATGGAGTCCAACATCGAGTTTCGACAGCCTATCACCCACAAGCCAATGGACAGGCCGAGCTTTCAAATCGCATAATCAAAACGATTCTGCGAAAGACCGTTGGCCCAACAGGGAAGGACTGGAGTCTCAAGTTGGAAGATGCCTTATGGGCATATCGGACTGCATATAAGACTCCATTCGGGATGTCACCATATCGAATGGTGTATGGCAAGAGGTGTCATTTACTGGTGGAATTGGAGCACAAGGCGTTCTGGGCAATGAAGAAAGTAAACTATGATTGGGACAAAGCAGGGCAAGCAAGGAAGCTAGAGATTCAAGAGCTCGAAGAAATCAGGAGGGAGGCATATGACAATGCTGTACTCTACAAGGAAAGAATGAAAAAGAGCCATGATGCCTTGATCACAAGCAAGCAATTCAGCTATGGGCAAGAGGTCCTCCTGTACCAGACACGGTTCAAATTCACAAAAGGCAAGCTGAGTACAAAGTGGACCGGCCCATTCATGTTGAAGACCCAATTCCCAAATGGAGCCGTCGAGATCGAAAATCCAAAATCTGGGAAAGTGTTCAAGGTGAATGGACAAAGATTGAAGGCCTATTATGGGCATAAGCCCGATGCTGGGGAAGAAGTGGATCTCGACCCAGCCACAAGCACCTCGGATTAATTGAAAGGTACTACGTCATGCCCAGGACGATAAATAGGGCACTGGCCAGGAGGTAACCTGGTATTTCCGTTTAGTTTTTCTTTACTTTTAGTTTGTTTCGTTTTTCGTTTTTTTTGTTTACCTAGGAACCCGGTTATGCCCACAGCTGTGGGCGAGTTTTAGTTCCCGCCTTCGCGGAAGTATGAAGTTGTCTTGCAGAAACAGGGAAGGAGTTATGGGCAAAAGGACAGTCGACGGAAGAAGCAATGATTCCAGGGCAAAAGGGGGCTCTCGGGCAGAACGCGGCTGAAACCACCAGACGCACGTCACATCAAGTGACAGTTGTCAGCCCTTTACATCCCCCAAAAACCCTAAAAACCCCTACCACGACGTCATTCCCCTAATTAGCCAACTTCCCATAATCACCACCACTTTCCCGACCTTTCGAATACCAAAACCACCATCAGCCACCATGGTATCCACCAGACCCAAAAACAAACTTAGAGGAATACCCGACGGAACAGAAATCGACCTTACCGGAGAAAACCCCTCACCGTCAAAACCAAAAGCACTGAAGAAAACCCCACATAAAGAACCATTTCCGATGGAAACCACACCTACTCCCTCATCCAAAACCCCAGCGCTAACCGAGAGCCCCTCGTCGGTAGACGAACATGCAATCGAGCAACTCACGGCGAAAATCGATGTCCCTACTCTCGGCGACGGAGACCAGCATGTAGTTGAAGGAGAGAGCAAAGCGACACCGAACAAGGCGAAGGAAAGCAAGGGAGAGCCGTCCAAGAAAAGGCGCACCACAGCTGTCCAGAAGAGGAAGAAGCCGGCAGCCAAGAAATCGGCCACGCCAGCCAAAGAATCATCCACTGAAGGAAACGAACCATCTGGTTCGGCTGCAGAGAGCGAAGAACAGGGAGATTCCGGCGAGGAGCAAGAAGAAACTCCGGCAAAAAGGAGGAAGAAGGTGTTAGACCCAAACCCAATCCGAATGATAAAGGAAGAACCGGCATCTACACCAAGGAGCAAGAAAATGGCGGAGAGAGGGATTGATGTGCCCAAGATTCCGGATATGGACGCACTAAAACCCCTGGGCATAGTGGACAAGGTAAAGGAGTATTTCAACAACATCGGATGGAAGGAATTCTTGGATTGGCCAGGGCACGCTTACGAGGAGGTGGTGAGAGAAGTATTTGAATCAGTGCAGGTGGACATCAACCAAGCCTGTGGTCCTTTGGGCATGAGTTTCTCCATGAATGGGGAGATCAAAGACATGTCCGTGAATGAGCTCAACCAAAATCTTGGGATGATTAGGCTTAAGGATCTGCAGAAGAAGGACTACAAAGAGGCGAAGAGAGGAATCCCCACATTCACTGCACAGGAATTGGATGAAATGAGGGCAAAAATAGGAGATGGAGGCCAGTTCAGAACTCAGAAGGTTAAGGGGCACAGGATTCGCGATTCAGCCCTGAGGGTTTGCCATCGCATTCTCTCGTACTCCCTCTTCGGAAAGCTCGACAGCGGAAATGCTTTGTCCAAGAAGGATCTCTACATCCTGTGGGCTATGCACAGCGGGGTGAGGCTCAACTTTGGGGCCTTTCTGATTGAGCACATCGATTCCATAATCAGCAAGCCAAGTCAGAGGCTTTCCTGCATTCAATTCACCACCGCTTTCGCCGAGATGAATGAGATTGAGATTGAGGAGGGGAACACCAGAATTGAGCCTGAGAAGTTGAACATCGAAGCCCTGATCCGCATGAAGGACGTCAGAATGGATCGGGGTATTCCCAGATTTATCAATCCAGATGAGAGGGAATCTTCAGCAGCTGAAGCCCAAGGACCAGTTGAGGAAAAAGGGAAAGAAAAGGTGGAGGAGCCAGAATCGGAGGAGGAAGGAGATAGGCTGGATAGGATTGAGAATAGGATAATCGAGACCCAGATAGCACTGGCGGCAACCCAGAAGGCCCTCCTGGCCTTTTTCAAGCATCAGGGGTTCAGGTATCCACCTGCACCTGCTCCTTGAATTCTACCCTCCCTAGGATGTTTAGTTTTTAGTTTGTTTTGTTTTGTTTTGTTGCGTCTTCTTGTTTTGCGTTTGATTGTTTGTGTTGGTGTTTCTGTTTTTGTTCGTTTGTTTTTAGTTTGTGTTTTCCTTGACCCCTTCTACACACCCACTTTGCTCAAAGCAAAGTGTGTGTGTGTGGGGGGCCAAGACGTCTGTTGTGGTTTTACCAGGTAATCCTTGTTCTCACACCCTTTGCCTTAAGGCAAAGTGTGTGAGTGGGAGGGAAGACCTGGTATCCTTTTTGTTTCAAAGTTTGTGTCTAGCATGCTGTACATTCGAGGTTTCTTAGTTTGTGATGCTTTGAAAGTGCAATTTTGTGAGTGAGATTAAGCAAACTCTATGCCGTATGTAGTTGAGGACGATGGATAGAGAATTGGGCACACCTTGTGAGGATTTGAGATTTTAAATTGTTACTTTATGCCAAAACAATTCTTTCTTTCATTGTGTGAATTTTGACATCTTGATTAAGGGGAATGCTAGAACTTACCTTGATTCTTGATCGAACCCTGTGTACACAGTCTAGGTGTATTAAATGATTTAGGCATTTTTCTTTCTTTAGCCCACAAAGCCAAACTGACCAACCCTACATCTATCACTTGTGAACCCTTTTGAGCTTAATAATTCATTTGAATTCACTTATAAATTTGCCTGGATTTGAGCCGTCCCGGTCAAACTGAACTTAAGGGCAAAAGAAGGGAAGATAGTGTAGTGGATCCTATGGGCAGGACTAGTGCAAAGAAAATGAAATATGGGAAATCTAAATCCCAAAACAAAGAAAAGTCCAGAAAGAGAAAAAGAAATGAAAAGAAAAAGAAAGAGAAAAAGAAAAAAAAAAAGAGAGGAAGAATAAAGGGAAAGAATGTGCTTAGGCCCGTAAGAATAGGCAAGGATCAAAAGAATTTGGGAAGTAAGTTGCCCAGAATGAAGTTCAGTATGACCTTAGCCTCGTACCAAAAATCCTCACCTTATGCCTTAAGCCACATTACAACCCATGAAAGACCTAAAGAGATGCATCTAGGACTTTGACAAAAGGGGAAGATATTAGAAGATAGGCAAGCTTATGGTCAGAACCCAATCAAGATGTCTGGAGTGTAAACACGAGCCTAAACACTTGAGAGAAAGAGTGAAATGGGAGGAACATCCTTATGCCCACAACTCGATCTTGACTCAACTGATGGCAGTTTTGATTGTTTGATCCAGCTACTTGTTGTTTCTTTTGATCTTCATTTTACTATTGGACTGAGAGAGTTTTAGCATGCTGTGTGTTTTCGTTTTTTTTTAAGTTTTGTGTGTCTTTTTCATTCGTGTCTGTTTCCTGGGCAAATTCATGCGTGCACGCTTGAGGACAATCGTGTTTAAAGTGTGTGCGTGTGATGAGCCCAGGTTTGTGCTCTGTTTTTGTGTTTGTTTTTAGTCTAGATCGAGTCTTTTTCCGTGTGTTTGTGTGGTTTGGTCGCCGAGGAGGGCATAGTTCAATGACAGGAACCAACTTGCGGGAAAGAAGCCAAAATGCAGAGAAATGGAGTATCAGAGGATTCGAAAAAGGCAGAGGAATCATAGCCACCAGCGGAGTCGGCTCTGCCAGAGAAGTCCGCCATGCAAGAGGAGTCTGCCAGGGCAGAAGAGTCTGCCAAGCCAGAGCGGAGACGATTCCTCTGGAAGCCAGCGGGGAAACGATTCCTCTGGAAGCCAGAGCGGAGATCATTCCTCTGACCGCCAGCGGGGAAACGATTCCTCTGGAAGCCAGAGCGGAGATCATTCCTCTGACCGCCAGCGGGGAAGCGATTCCTCTGGACGCCAGAGCAGCCAAGTCAGCCAAGCAGAAGAATCCTCAGAACACTCCAGGGGTCGGAAGCGCTGCCACCTCTCGTGAAAGAGGTATGCGCCAGAAGCAAAGGGATTGTGGAAGCAGGATTTTCCCTTATGTCAATAAGTACCGCACGAGAGCTGGCAGGCGAGAAAAAGAAGGAAGGAAAGAGAAGACAGAGGTGCAACAGACGGGCGATGAAGAAGTGCAAGTGGGAGTCCGAGAAAGGCAGAAGGTGGTAGCTATCCAAAAGAGACCGATAAGACCAAACCACAGCCTTATCCAGAAGGAAACATATCTTCATGAAGATTAGGTCTGAAAAAGGATACGCATCTCCATGATTGCATGGATCCGGCCGCAAGTCATGGGCTGGGCCTTCAAAACCCTAATGACTCCTATAAATACCCGAAGCGCTTCACAAGCTAAGTGTGCTGATTTTCCGTCTAGTTGAGCATTATTTGAGAGTTAGACACTTAGCCCAGGCTGTGGGAAATTTCCTAGTACTTTACCGTTTTATGTTTTGCATGGCATTTTCGGCCGTAGGTACTTTGATTTTCATTTAAGTCATTTCAATTCCAGTTATGTTTCCTTTCAAATCTTTTGCTTGTGTTATTTACGTTATGGTTGGCTAAGTTTATATTCTGATTTGGGGTAAGATGATCTAAGCATGGATGAATAAACTCGAGAGGTCTAATTTGGGCATAACAACTATATGAGCATACTCCCGATACACTAGGTTTGATTCCAAAAAGGTTGTAACAACTTGGTTAATTAATTGATCACTAGTTAACTAGGAAGTTCTGACCACAAGTAATACTTTGGGCAAAAGGCGAGTTGCCATCGACCTCCAAAATAGTACAACTGGTGTTGGAGCCGTGACTGCTGTAAAATATCGGCGTAAGAGTCAAGTGGGTCTATCTAGTTCTTAAAGCATTCTGGGCAAAGCACAACTAGCGATAGGCCATCGCAGAGAGCGTGGATGTTGTCCGGGGTAGTTGATTTCCATTAGTTGACCCTTCTAAGGAATCATAAACTGAAAGGATAGATTGGGCAGGGGTTTGTTGTGTGCGTGACGAGTGACAATAGGGGCACAACAATTCTTATGCCTATAACCACTGGTATGTGAATATAGTGATTAATCTTTGCACCAATGATCGAGTGTCAATTCATGTTTAGTGATTCGAACCCAAGTCAGAATTGTTTTGTTATTTGATTTATCTACTTTGTTATTTCAGTTTAGATTTGATACCCGTTCTGCCCATAACCACGTTTTGGTCAGAACACTGCAGAAAACAAAACCTTTTTAGTGACACCCTTTACAGGAGAAATTACTATTCAGTTCCCTGTGGATTCGACTCTGGACTTACCGCTAGCTAGTCTAGTTGTGGGCACAGGATTATTTTATTTGCACGAAGCTCAAACGACAGCTCCGTCACTCTTTCAAAGAGAATTTAAGAGTCTTGTTGGCTTCTTCATTAGCCAGACTTGAAAATGGAATCCCACTGTTCCGTAGCTTGAACAGTTTTCTGACGATTTCGGAGACATTGAGAGTCTCTTTCTGTTCTGTGGAGAAGTCTGGTGTGTTGAACACTCTGATTTTGAAGATAAGTTCTACTGTTCAATTTGAGATTTTCGTAGAATTCTCTGACTGCATCTGAAAGAAGATATTGCGCCTTCTTGGTGACGAATGTTGTCCATTGATGTCGATCAAGGATTTTTGAAACTTTGGCGTATTTCGGCTTCCTTTTGAATGATTCGATGTCCACCGATTGTTCATATCTAATCTCTTTCTTGATTGGGGCTTCCTCCTTGCTGTCGTTCTTCTTTGTGTTGGCTCCCTGCTTGTTGTCGTTCTTCTTTATGTTGGTTCTCGCCATTTCTGATGTGTGATCTGAAAGGAAGAAAAGTTTGTGCAGAGCAATCTCACAGTAGGATGCTGTGGATTCAGGAGTTAGAAGAATGTAGCAGATATGGTGATTGTGATTAAGGAGAGAATGAGAACGTGAGTGGTGGAAATGTGAGTAGTGGAGGCCGTGTGCAGAACGTAATGTAGTGTGATCGTGGATGATGCACTGACACTAGGGCAACTGAAAAGACATGGGCGGTTTGAATTCTACGCGCCAAGTTGTTTTCAATAAAATTTGACGTCCGTAATAAATTAATGCTCGTCAGAGAAGAACCTTAAAGTAAGAGATTCAAAATGATGAAGAATATTTGATGTAATCTCTTACTGAGAATAGGCGGCGTACCCCGGAGATGCTGTGATTAGAAATGAAAAAGTCCAAAAGGGGTTTTCAGAGGGATTCAGTCATCAGTCAATCATTATTACGCAAAGACCTTATTCTCTTTATTAGTCTAGGTAAAATCTAATTTATGCAGGTTCCCAACAATCAATTAAGAACAGTCAGCAACTGACAATTTTTCAAACAGAGTTCCCCCTAAATGTTATAATCCATTATCAACAAAACAGTAGATCTCAGGGAACATAATTGAGTGTAAGCAAGAATAAAGCAGTTTAGGAACCATCAACAGTTGCAAAATGCAAGGAAATACAGAGCAGAAGAAAACATCAACAGTTGAAGGAATTTTGTCAAAACAATCTAGGGACATCTTTTACAGATAAGAATTTTAAATCAGATGACATTCCTTGACCTTCCTTAGTCCTTAGTTGATGCGGAGCTTCTTGCTTTGTCTCTTCGGAGGACTTTTTGTTGGTCCTTCAACTTGCTTCCCTTTTCCCTTCCTGTCTTCTTCTTGTTTGTCTTTGTAAAGAGACTCAGGATCAGTGCTGGACTTGGTCTGGATTTCCAGTTGCTGTTGAAGATGTATGACTGTGGATTCAAGAAAAGCCATTTTAACTTGGAGCTCGTAAGTTCCTTCTTCTTGAATGATCAGTCTCTCGTAAAGCATTTGTATTTCTTCATCAGTGAGAGGTTTTGCTGATCTTTGATCTTCACGAGCTGAGTCTTCATTTCTTGTGTTGGAATGAGCAGTCTGACGCAATGGAGACTCAGGATGGTCTTCTGTGCCCTCAGCATCATCTTCTTTCAGAAGACCTTTGGAAATCAGGTACTGTTTGAAGTTAGGTGCCCAGTCATGGATAGCATCCCAGAGATTAGTGACTTTGAATTTCTCAAAGACATCGCTTTCTAGAGTATCCATTTCCTCATTTGTGAGGACTTTGTCAATCTCCTGAAATTGAGACTTGGGCATCGTCTTGACAAAGATGAAGAAGAAGTAATTGGTGAGGTCTTGAAACTCTTCAGGATTCTGGGTAGCCATGAGTGCGGGAAAAGTGGATGTGACACAATGTTGAGCCAGCAGTGTCACGTAGTTTTTGAGAAGAGCAATTGGAGTTACAGAGGATGAGGATGCAGCCTTGATATCAGCAGTCTCTGCAAGATTCACTTTCTTGTTAAGCCCTTCAAGACAGTATTGGAAGAATCCTCTGAGTGGAGGAGCATTTTCCTCTGAGTGATCTTTATTCTTGTTGGCTGCTTGGGACTCTCTTGATTGTCGTTCCTCTAGACGATGTGGAGGAACAGAAGATGGCCGTTGTTGAGGAGTTTCTGCGTCTGGAATCTGCACTTCCTCTGAGGCTTTTTCTGCAGTTTCTTTAGGATCCTTGTTGAGAGATTTTTTAGGAGTGTCAAGTAAGATCGTGACTGGAGATGAATAACTGTCAATGTTCTTTTTGATTGACCCTCGAGTTCTGTAGTGTCGCTCAGCAGTGGAGAAAGGGCTTTCACTCATCAGACTGGTGGTCCCTTTGGTTGAGCTCTTCTGTCCTTCAAAAAGACAGATGGTAGAAGACACTTGAGTAGTGTTCTTCCAGAAGCATCGAATTCCTTTCACGTTGTGAAGGATTAGAGATGAAACTCTCGTCCCTTGACGAAGATGCTTGGTGGAATGTGATTCCTTCTTTTCTTCAGCGAGAATTTGAAGATAGGCCCTTTCCCAGTTGAATGGGCCTTCTTGCAGCAAGGCAATCAGCACCAGCTTGTGTGGTCTTGAGAGATGTCCAGGAGATCCAAGAATTCCAAATCAACATTTCTTGATCATTTTGGCGATTGGTCTGAGATGGGAATGCAGTCTTGACATGCTCAAGACATTTGTGATGTTGAGATCTGTAGGTGCATTACTCATCAGTGTATCTCTAATGAGATTTGTGGCTTCATCATTCGTAAAGAATGGTGTTGGTCCTTCAGTGGGAAGACTGAACATTTCTCTTCCCGCTTGAGAGACGTTGATGTAGACCTTTGTCGATTCTGAGAAGTTTTCGTCGGTCAAGACAGTGATTTCTGTTGTGAGATCACCAGTTGACTCATCAGTCTTGATGTTGTCATAGAATTCTCTGATGGTCGACTTGTCGAGAAGGAATTCTGGTGAGCACTGAAGGAACTTCGTCCATCCATGGCGTTTCAAGATTTCATTAATCTTGTCAAACTCAGCAAGATTCTGTAGCGCTTCAGATGTTACTACAGACTCGTAATATACTGTTTGTTGAGATACGGATTTTGCGGTTTTCGCCATTTGAAGATTTTAGAGAAAGGTTTCTGCAAAAATCTTGAAGAGAATCTTACAGAGATTGAACTGTGGATAAGGTGATGAGAAATCGAGAGGAAACACAAGTGAGAAATGAAGTGAATGATTTCTCTGAGTTTGAGTAAATCTTTTTCAGAAGATGAAGCGATTTTTGAAGAGAATGAAAAAGATCGTGCACAAGGCGGTTTCAATAAACTTTTGAAATCCGTGCAAATGAAGACGTGGCACATGGAGCAATCCGCTTGTTAGTAAAAAGGACGGGATCGTGTGATCGTGTGTCATCCATTTTAGAACGAAATTTATACGTGTCATTTAAAAAGAAGGGGAAAGTAATTCTAATGACACATCAGCCTAAAAGTAAATTTCAGTCGAAGTAAATAAAAAAGTTCAGTCATATAAACAAGTGAGTTTGTTGAGAGAAGCTTACACAGTGACTAGCACTTAGATTAGTTGTTGACTGTAGTGTAAGTTCCCCCTTAAGTGATGACTAGTTCTTCTTTCGTTACTGATCTGTCGACTGTTGTTGCACGTTCTTTTCTCGTTTCATCATCCTTCTGAACTGAAGTGTTTCTTCATGAATCACTTCTTCAAATACTTCAGACGTCCTTTTGAATTCTGTCTCTGTTTCCTCAAGACGTGCCAGAAGTTCTTGTTTCTGAGACTGAAGCATTTTCAGACTATTGACCAGTCTGCGCTCTTGTACATCCCTTTTATCAGCTTCGTCTTCATCTGAAATGTAGTGGCTCATGATGATCCTTCGAGCATCTCGCACATGATCGATCTCTTTGATGATCTGTCTGTGCTCCCTAAGGAGACTTTCAAATCTCAATCTTAGGTCTTGATACTCTTGTCGAATTTGATCATATCTGCTCGTTTCTTCTGACTGTGAGTGGGTTGGACACTGATTTTCTTCAAGGAAGATGAATCTGTCGTCGTGGTCAGAATCCAATGTACCAATCTCAAGTCCGTTGACTCCTCGAAAGTATGTGTGGACATAATCGCTGGAGGAGTCTTTCTTGATCCTGTTCATTGGAAAGAAAAGGAGAAGCACACAGGAAACAAGAAGAAAACACCGAGCATGCAGTCTCAAGATGAATCTTGAGAGAAGATTTTGATTAAGGACAAATAACCCTTAGTAGAATCTAGTTCAATTATAACCTAGTCAGAAACAGACTGTTCTTCCGAACAACCTGCTCTGATACCAATTGTTAGGTCCGGAGGGTCTCGAATAGGTGTATGGGGGGGAATACAACTATGGGCTATTTTTGACTTTCTCCTCTAAAACAGAGGGATCTCAAGATTGAGATCAAAATGAAACTTTACACGCAAACAATGACGTCTGTTGACTGAAAACAGTTTTGACCAAACAGGGTAGACGACTGATACCGAAAACTCTTCAGTAATGAGTTATCAGTTAAGTTACTGGAACTTAACTGATCCACGTAAGGGCTTCAGTCGAGTTTGCTGAAACAGAGTTGATATAAGTCTTCTTGACAATCAGAGGATAGATCAGGATCAGACTGATATCACACGCAGCGGAAATAAACTTGTGTCGTAATAGCTTCGGTTGAGCACTGACTCAACCTAAACACCTCTAGATTGACTTGCAATAGAACAAGGACATCCTAGCAGTGATAAGCTAACCCAAGTCGATCTCACAAGGAAAGTCTTAAAGGGCTTCTAGTAATATCGTAGGGAAAAGCAATAAAAGAAGCAGTAAAGGTTTTGATTTAAAAAACGTAACTTAAACTTAAACGTGAATTGAACTTAAACTCAACCTAGGCAATAATTTAAACAACTCGAATTAAACCTAACTTAAGGAATTAAATACTTGTAAATTTAAAGACTTCTAATCTAGGCGTGAAACTAAAGTGCATAATTTAAATTGCATAATTGAAAAGAAAGTATAAACATAAACGAAAAGCATAAACATGATTAAACGAAAGAAATTGAATTTAAATACGAAATACCGTAATTGTCTTGAACGTGTAATTGTGTCACACAATCACAATCCAAGAAACTAAACTAAGAACGAAATTGAAATCTAACTTAGAACACTAAAAACTCGAACTAAGAAAGCAATGAAATTCCTAAGCTTTGGATGCCAACAAATCGTAAGGTGGCGTCTAAAACTAGGGCAGAAGATTGATTATTACAATGAAAAGTATGGCCCTATTTATAGACTTCAAATTCCTAAAGATCACCATGGAAGTTGCCATGCAAAGAAGAATTCTAAAGGCAATAGAATCATGCAAAGTAAGGCAACCTCCAGCTGTAACGCGCGCTCTGATCCGGCTGAATTCGAGGCTCTCGCCAGCGGAATGGGTCGCCAGCGAAATCGCGTCCGCTCTGGCATTTGCCAGTGGAATGATGATTTCTCTGACTTTTGCGATCCCGCTGTACTAACTTCTATCCCCTCTCCTCTGACTCTTCACTCCTCTGGTGATTTCTCTGATTCCTCTGACACTTATGTTTCCAGTAGCGAATTGATTTCTCTGGCGCTTCCTTACTCGCTTCGATTCCTCTGGAACTTCCGCACTCGCCTCGATTCCTCTGGCGTATGATTTCACTGCTCTGGCTTCCGCGCGAGGTTTTAGCTCTGGCGCGGACCTTCTCGGTTCTGGTACGGGGGCTTTGCTTCTCTTCCATGCTAGAGTGTGCACAAACACACGATTCTTAGCCCAAATTCTCCAAGATTTGCACTCTTCATCTCGAAAACCTAAATCTCCTGCAAGGCATAAAATAGACCATAAAATGCACCAATTTCCAGAAGATTTAACTTAAAATGAGCACATGCAAACCCCTAAAATTAGAACAATTAGGCATAAATCAACCCCCCCACACTTAGCCTTTTGCTTGTCCTCAAGCAAAATCCATATGAATCCTAGGAAGAGATTGATTTCAACAATGCTAATTTCCATCCAAACATTCTCAAAGTCAATTCAAAGTTTTACAATCAAAACACATCTCTCGATCATGCAAGTAACTCAAAGTTTAAAAAGCAACAAAAGAGTAATGTAAGTAATTCGATCAGACCCAATTCTCCGCTAGAAGTGAATTCCCTAATGTGATCGCCTTTATAATCTATATCACCAATTTCACACTTTGTGTGCTTAAAATTTTCGACAGTTGAGCCATAATTCGTGAAATAAAAACCATTTGGATGTAATCCAAAGTCTTTTCACGTGGTTTCCCATGCTCATAGTTAGACTAGAGGAGCAGAGACTCAAAGCTATCACATTTCAGAACAGGCCAGATGTTTCAGAGCTGGCAATTTTGAAGTTGGCAATTCGTCCAATATTTTCACAAATAAGATACGATCGTAAGTAATCACAATGACAACACTCCTTCTAGCATCTACCGGACAAATCACGTTTTACTAACTTACAATCATGTTGCAACAAAACTCAAATTCTTTGCATAAACAAGAAACACATATCAACAGTAAAACAAGAATAACCACCATTCATTCACAAACCCGAAATTCGCATCGAAAACCATCTACTCTTCCACAAATTCATAAAAATTAGCAAGATTCGAGACAAAAACTAAGCATAGAAAGACTAATCTTGCCCAATTGAAAGAATAATCACAATAAAACACCCCCCCCACACACTTAAAGCATGCCATGTCCTCAGAGCACAAAAAGAAATAAGAAGAGTTAAGAAAAATGTCCCTGATTATCGGCATTGAGAAACTGAAGCATCGTGCGAGGTGGTGAAGAGGGGAATTCGCTGGCTGTGGCAGAGTAGAGAGTGGCTACGCTGAAGCAGGTCAGCGCTGGCAGAGCAGCGCGGAAAAGGGCAGCGGTGGTGGCAGCAGCGCTGGCGGCTGTATGAGAATTTCAGCGCTGAAAATAAGACATGCTCACCAAGCATCATAATATCCGCAAAGCAACCAAAACTTAGGAAAGACACGAAACACCCAACTAAAAACAAAGAAAAACAAAAACTAAAAACAAACCAACGGTGGGTTGCCTCCCACCAAGCGCTAGAGTTAGAGTCTCCAGCCCGACTTCAGATTTGAACTTCAGCAAGGGTTGTGCAGAGCTTGAGACTCCACTTCCATAGTCTGACTCTGATGCTCGTAGTATGGTTTCACTCGATGGCCATTCACTCTGAAACTCCCCTTCGTGTTTTCATTGAGTAGCTCAACAGCACCATGCTCAAACACCTCCTTAAGTAAAAACGGACCACTCCATCTAGATTTCAGCTTTCCCGGGAATAGCTTAAGTCGAGAATTGAACAAGAGCACCTTCATTCCAGGGCAAAGCTTCTTGTGGAAAATGCGGCGGTCATGTAATCGCTTCACTTTGTCCTTGTAAATCCTCACATTCTCATACGCCTCATTGCGTAGCTCATCTAACTCCTCCATTTGCAGTGTGCGCTGCTTCACGGCAGAGTCCAAGTCATAGTTGGCAGCTTTGATCGCCCAATAAGCTTTGTGCTCTATCTCTACCGGCAGATGGCAAGCCTTGCCGTATACTAGATGGTATGGACTCATCCCAAGCACGCCCTTGAAGGCAGTTCGGTACGCCCAGAGAGCATCATTCAATTTTGCGGACCAGTCCTTGCGCGAGGGCTGCACCGTTTTCTCCAAAATCCCCTTGATTTGCCGATTGCTCGTCTCGGCTTGTCCAGAGGTTTGTGGATGATATGGTGTTGCAACCTTGTGCGTGATCCCATTCTTCTTCATGAGCTTTGCAAACAACTTATTGCAGAAGTGCTTGCCTCCATCGCTAATGATAGCTCTAGGAAATCCGAATCTAGAAAGAATGTTCTCTTGCACAAACTTAAGCACCACATTAGCATCACATGTCCGCGTGGGGATAGCCTCAACCCATTTGGACACGTAATCTACAGCAAGTAAAATATATTGAAACCCATGCGAAGTAGGAAATGGCCCCATGAAATCAATGCCCCACACATCAAAAATTTCGACAATTAAAATGCTTTGGAGGGGCATCTCATTCCTGCGGCCAATATTTCCTACTCTCTGACACCGATTGCAAGCAAGAGTGAAGGTGTGTGCATCTTTGAAAATGGAAGGCCAAAACAAACCAGATTGAAGAATTTTATGTGCTGTTTTCTGCCCCCCAAAGTGTCCACCACAATGATCCTCATGGCACATTTTCAACACCTGTTGTTGCTCCTCTGCCGGCACACATCGTCGAATGACATCATCCTTTCCAAGCTTGAAAAGGTGAGGAATCTCCCAATAATAGTGCCTGCATTGAGCTAAAAATCTCTTTCTTTCCTGCGATGTCAGCTCTGGCTGTAGAATACCACAAACTAAGTAATTGACAATATCTGTATACCAAGGCTCGGCGCTCGCAGGGCTGCTCTGAGCAGCGCTGAGTTCGGCAAGGCTGGTAGAGGTGATCTCGGCAGAACTGGCCAGAGCAGAGCTGGCTTCGATTCTGCGCTGGAGATATCGGCTCCTCTGCTCTGGTACCGACTCCTCTGCTCTGGTGTTCAACTCCTCTGCTCTGGTATTCGACTCCTCTGTTCTGGCTTGGGCAGAGTAGATCTCGGCAGTGCTGCTCTTATCAAAGGTTAATGCATATGTATGCTCAAAAGGAAAAGATTCAGGGATGCAATTGAGACTCGACTCTAGCAGATTTTTATCCAATCGGGAAAGGTGGTCAGCTACGTGATTCTCGCTCCCTTTCCTATCCCTGATCTCTACATCAAACTCTTGCAACAGTAAGACCCAACGGATGAGACGAGCTTTAGTCTGAGGTTTAGTCATCAAATATCGAAGTGCAGCATGGTCACTATGGACAATGACCTTAGACCCAATGATGTATGCTCGAAATTTATCTAAGGCAAAGACCACAGCAAGCATCTCTTTTTCAGTAGTGGTGTAATTTACTTGTGCGCTATTCAGAGTTAAACTAGCATAGTAAATCACACGTAACATCCTATCCACACGCTGACCTAGCACCGCTCCTACAGCAGAGTTAGACGCATCACACATGATCTCAAAGGGTAATGACCAATCAGGTGCAATCACAACCGGGGCAGAACTTAACTTAAGTTTTAATGTTTCAAAGGCATGCATGCAAGAGTCATCAAAATTAAAAGGAACGTCCTGAGCTAGCAGTTTTGCATAGAGGTTGGCTAATTTTAGAGAAATCTTTAATGAAACGTCGATAAAAACCGGCGTGACCTAAGAAACTCCTAATCCCTTTGACATCAATAGGGGGTGGCAACTTTTGGATTACCTCCACCTTAGCTCTGTCGACCTCTAGTCCATGGTTAGACACCACATGACCCAAGACAATTCCGCGAGTAACCATGAAATGACTCTTTTCCCAACTCAAGGTTAGGCCACTTTCAATACACCTTTTCAACACTACATCAATCTTAGTCAAACAATCATGAAAGGACTGCCCAAAAACCGAAAAATCATCCATAAAAACCTCCACGAATTTACCAATCATATCAGAGAATATGGACATCATGCATCGTTGAAACGTCCCGGGTGCATTGCACAATCCGAACGGCATCCTCTTCCATGCAAATGTCCCAAAAGGCGTGGTGAAGGCAGTCTTGACTTGATCCTTCGGTGCGATTGCGATTTGGTAGTATCCTGACAAACCATCTAGAAAACAATAAAAATCATGTCCTGCTAAACGATCTAACATTTGATCAACAAAAGGAAGAGGGAAGTGATCCTTTTTGGTGACGGCATTGAGTTTCCTGTAGTCGACGCACATCCGCCATCCTGTGGTAGGACGCGTCGGTACCAACTCCATCTTGTCATTGCGCACAACCGTCATTCCTCCTTTCTTTGGTACGACATGCACCGGGCTCACCCACTCACTATCGGCGACTGAATAGATAATCCCTTCGGCAAGAAGCTTAAGGATTTCCTTGCGCACAACCTCCATCAGCATAGGGTTCAAGCGTCGCTGGGCATCTCGCCTGGGTGTAGCTCCTTCCTCTAGGTTGATCATGTGCATGCATGTGGCTGGACTAATGCCACGTATGTCACCTATGCTCCATCCCAGCGCTGCTTTGTTTCTCTTCAACACCTCGAGCAGCGCCGCTTCTTGCTCTAGAGTCAGAGTAGACGAGATGATGACTGGCTTCTCATTTCCGTCTTCTAAAAAGACGTACTTGAGATTGGTTGGGAGTTCCTTCAATTCGAGTGCTGGTTTCTTTTCCCCCACATGTTCCTCCTCTAAGCTTGTTTTGCCGTTTCTGTCGCGTGCTCTGTATCGGCAGAGCTGGCATCCTCTTTTGTTGGCTGCTCTGAAAGTTCAGAGTCAGAGCTGGCTGGCGAATCTATTTCCTCCTCTCCTACGCTCTGCTCGGGTAGTTCAGAATCAGAATAGGACTTGGCAGAGCTGGCTTCTTCCTCTTCTACAGTCTGCTCTGGAACTTCAGGTTCAGAGTCAGAGAAGAAATCTTCAGTTCTGTCCCGTGTTTCTCCGTCAGAGCTGGAGTTTAAACCGTCTGCTCTGTCGTCACCGAACACTCCCTTGCAGCTATTCTTCCTGAAAATCCCTTCGCTCGTACTATGCAAGGGAGACACCAATTTGCCTTTAAGACTACGGCGTCCCTGCATGCACAACACTGAACAAACGGATTAAATGCACCGAGTGGAGAAATGTAAAAACAAAAACGAGAAAAACTGGAAATTAAATAAAGCAAGTAAAAACGACACAACTAAAATGCCTAAAACTTTCCCCGGCAACGGCGCCAAATTTTGACTCAACCTAAACACCTCTAGATTGACTTGCAATAGAACAAGGACATCCTAGCAGTGATAAGCTAACCCAAGTCGATCTCACAAGGAAAGTCTTAAAGGGCTTCTAGTAATATCGTAGGGAAAAGCAATAAAAGAAAGCAGTAAAGGTTTTGATTTAAAAAACGTAACTTAAACTTAAACGTAAATTGAACTTAAACTCAACCTAGGCAATAATTTAAACAACTCGAATTAAACCTAACTTAAGGAATTAAATACTTGTAAATTTAAAGACTTCTAATCTAGGCGTGAAACTAAAGTGCATAATTTAAATTGCATAATTGAAAAGAAAGCATAAACATAAACGAAAAGCATAAACATGATTAAACGAAAGAAATTGAATTTAAATACGAAATACCGTAATTGTCTTGAACGTGTAATTGTGTCACGCAATCACAATCCAAGAAACTAAACTAAGAACGAAATTGAAATCTAACTTAGAACACTAAAAACTCGAACTAAGAAAGCAATGAAATTTCTAAGCTTTGGATGCCAACAAATCGCAAAGTGGCGTCTAAAATTAGGGCAAAAGATTGATTATTACAATGAAAAGTATGGCCCTATTTATAGACTTCAAATTCCTAAAGATCACCATGGAAGTTTCCATGCAAAGAAGAATTCTAAAGGCAATAGAATCGTGCAAAGTAAGGCAACCTCCAGCTGTAACACGCGCTCTGATCCAGCTGAATTCGAGGCTCTCGCCAGCGGAATGGGTCGCCAGCGGAATCGCTTCCGCTCTGGCATTTGCCAGTGGAATGATGATTTCTCTGACTTTTGTGATCCCGCTGTACTAACTTCTATCCCCTCTCCTCTGACTCTTCACTCCTCTGGTGATTTCTCTTATTCCTCTGACACTTATGTTTCTAGTAGCGAATTGATTTCTCTGGCGCTTCCTTACTCGCTTCGATTCCTCTGGAACTTCCGCACTCGCCTCGATTCCTCTGGCGTATGATTTCACTGCTCTGGCTTCCGCGTGAGGTTTTAGCTCTGGCGCGGACCTTCTCGGTTCTGGTACGGGGGCTTTGCTTCTCTTCCATGCTAGAGTGTGCACAAACACACGATTCTTAGCCCAAATTCTCCAAGATTTGCACTCTTCATCTCGAAAACCTAAATCTCCTGCAAGGCATAAAATAGACCATAAAACGCACCAATTTCCAGAAGATTTAACTTAAAATGAGCACATGCAAACCCTTAAAATTAGAACAATTATGCATAAATCAAGCACGTTGTTAGTCTTAGGTTTCTCTTTGCAGTTATTCAGTATTCAGTTTATAAAGAGTAAGAACACAGATAAGTATGTAAAGACTGAAAGCTGTAAATAACACAGAGAATTTTACATGGTTCGGAAAACACTTTCCTACATCCACGGTCGGTTGATCAGACCAACAATCCACTCCACAAGTGCTTAACTGGTGCACTGCAAACCGAACCGTGTACTTTCCGGGTGCACACAACCGTTCCACTGAAGAGACCTTTCTTCAGTACCCATACTTCACTCGCGTCGGATTTCTCACTCCTAGCACGACCTTGCACTAGGATCTCACGGAGTCAGAGTACCTTCCTGAACTCCTTTTCCACTCAAACACTCGGTTTCTTTCTTACGAAATGAGGTTTGAAAAACTTACCAACTGGACTTCAAAGAACAAGTTCTTTGGAGCAAGTTTTGACCTGGGCTTCTGGGTAAACAGATATATGCCTAAGGTCTAAGAAAATGTGTGTAATCAGCAGTGACTGATTTTGGCTTTGAAATTCTCTTCTTCGATTCAAGCTTTGGGCAGTTTAAGCTTTGAGCTGAGTAGCAATTTCGGCAGAGCTTCAGCTTAGGTCGTTGAATCGGTGAAGATTGAAGTTGATCCTCGAGCACTATTTATTGGAGAGGTCTTGAATAGATCCGTTGGCGGAGAACATCTTCAAGATTTCTTCCATTGGGGAGCATTTCGAATTTGGGCTGAGGCTTCAATCTTTGAGGTTCCTTGTTTGGTGGAAATGGCTCTCTTGAAAAACAGGAGATGTGACGTCTCTGATAAAGTAACCACCAAATAGGAATGACCTCTGCAGAGAGGGATGATCCTGAGATCTCTGCATTTAATGCGGCTGTACTATGTAAGCACGTGGCTTCCTTTTAACGTTGGAAGTTCAGTCCGAGGAAGAATGTTTAACTGATACTTGACTTTAGTATCAGTCTTCTGAGTCCACGGAGCACGCATTAAGTAATCAGTTCTGAACTGATTCTTCAACTGATACTTTAGTTGGTATCTTCAGTCTTCAGTCCTTCAGTCCTTCGGTCCTTCAGTCTTCAGTCTTCAGTCTTCAGTCTTCAGAACTGCTAACTAAACTAGAAGCGAACTCTAACACTTGAGTTCAAAACAGTTCTAGTCTATTACAATATAAACCTAAGGATTTTGGTATCATCAAAATAAAACCTGATATTCCATGGGGTTCCCAACAAAAGCAATGTTCTCCTCCTATGAAGCTATCTTCGAAAATAGGAAATTGTATATGGGCAATTCTGCCACATCCAAGATCGTCGGATCTGGAACCATTGTGCTCAAGATGATGTCGGGACTCAAGATAACCCTGCAAAACGTGCTGCATGTTCCCAACATTCGCAAAAACCTTGTATCAGGATCTGCCTTGAGCAAAGCTGGTTTTAGAATAGTATTTGAAGCCGACAAGGTTGTACTGACCAAGAATGGTCATTTTATAGGAAAAGGCTATATAGATAACAACATTTTCAAGCTTAGTGCTATAAATGTAATTTCTCCTAATGAAATAAAGGACAAAGTTACTTACTTGGTTGAGTCTCCTAACTTATGGCATGATAGATTAGGACATGGTAATCTAAATTCACTAATCTAAACACACTACGTCGTCTAGTGAATTTAGATTTATTGCCAAAATTGACTTTCAACCAACATAAAAAATGTAAAATTTATGTTGAAGCTAAAATGGCAAAATCTCATTTCCATTCAGTGGAACGATCAACGCAACCTCTTGAATTGATTCACACTGATCTATGTGATTTAAAACTTGTGCAAACAAGAGGTGGAAAAAATTATTTTATAACATTTATATACGATTGCACAAGATTTTGCTATGTGTATCTTTTGAGAAGCAAAGACGAAGCATTCGAAGCTTTCAAAACATACAAAAATGAAGTTGTGAATCAACTTAACACCAAGATCAAAATGATTCGAAGTGATCGAGGTGGTGAGTATGTTCCACCATTTGAAGAATTTTGTCGTGAAAATTGCATTATTCATCAAACAACTGCGCCTTATTCTCCACAATCAAATGGTGTTGCAGAACGAAAGAATAGAACATTGAAAGAAATGATGAATGCTATGTTGATAAGCTCAGGCCTATCACATAACATGTGGGGGGAAGCTATTCTTTCGGCTAATAAATTTTTGAATAAATTACCCCAAAAGAAACAAGATAAAACTCCATATGAATTACGGAAAGGAAGGAATTTGTCCTATAAATATACAAAAGTGTGGGGGTGCTTAGCAAAAGTTGAAGTACCAAAACTCAAACAAGTAAAAATTGGACCAAAAACTGTTGATTGCATCTTCATAGAATATGCAAACAATAGTAGTGCGTACCGATTCTTGGTACACAAATCGGAAGTACCCGATATAAATGAGGGAATGATTATAGAATCAAGAAATGCCATATTTTTTGAAACTAGATTCCCTAAGAAAGATAATAATGATACAAGTTCCAAAAAGAGAACTTATGATGAAATTTCGCTTAAGGATAATGGACCAACACCGCAACCAAGACGCGAGAAGCGAACAAAGACTGAGAAAAGCGAATAAAGACTGCAAAAACCTTTGGTTTGGATTTCGTAGTTTATACTTTAGAAGACGAACCAAAGACAATCAAGGAAGCATTGTCTGATCCTGATGCCGATATATGGCGTGAAGCTATCAATAGTGAAATCGAGTCAATCTTATCCAATCACACTTGGCATATTGTTGATCTTCCTCTGGGAAATAAACCTTTGGGTTGCAAGTGGATTCTTAAGAAGAAATATAAAGCCGATGGATCTATTGATAAGTATAAAGCACGTTTGGTAGTTAAAGGCTACAAACAAAAGGAAATGTATGATTACTTTGATACATACTCTCCAGTCACTAGAATTACATCCATTAGAATGCTACTTGCTATAGCCGCATTATATAATCTTGAGATACACCAAATGGATGTAAAAACGGCATTTCTAAATGGAGATTTAGAAGATGAGATATATATGGAACAACCCGAAGGGTTCGTGATTCCCAGCCAAGAAAACAAAGTTTGTAAACTTGTCAAGTCTTTGTATGGACTTAAATAAGCTCCCAAACAATGGCACAAGAAATTTGACCAAGCAATGATGTCAAATGGTTTCAAAATCAACGAATGTGATAAATGTGTGTACATTAAAGGAACATCCGACAACTTTGTCATTGTTTGTCTCTACGTTGATGATATGCTAATTATGGGTAGCAATAATAAAATAATCGTAGAAACTAAGCAAATGTTAAAGAAGAACTTTGACATGAAAGATATGGGATTAGCGGATGTGATTCTAGGAATTAAGATCCTTAGAACACCCGAAGGAATAGTCTTATCACAATCTCACTATGTTGAGAATGTGCTTAAGAAATTCAAAGCTTTCGATCTACCTCCGGCTAAAACACCTGTTGACTTAAGTATACACTTAGCCAAAAATCGAGGAGAACCCGTATCACAATCGGACTATGCTAGAATTATTGGAAGCCTAATGTACTTATCAAATTGTACAAGGCCAGACATAGCATATTCTATTAGCAAATTGAGTTGGTTTACAAGTAATCCTGGAAAGGATCATTGGACTGCATTGATAAGAGTGTTGAGATACTTAAAACACATAATATCTCATAGTATACACTATTCGAGATATCACGCAGTTTTGGAAGGGTATTGTGATGTCAATTGGATATCCAACACTAAAGACTCTAAATTCACAAGTGAGTTTGTATTTACCATTAGTGGAGGAGCAATATCATGGAAATCTTCTAAGCAAACATGTATAGCCCGATCTACAATGGAATCAAAATTTATTGCTTTAGACAAAGCCGGCGAAGAAGCTGAATGGTTAAGAAACTTCTTAGAAGATATTCCCTGTTGGGAAAAACTTTTGCCTCTGATTATGACACATTCCGATAGCATGGCTGCCATAGGGAGAGCAAAGAATAGTTTGTATAATGGTAAATCTCGACATATTCGTCGAAGACATAATACCGTTAGACAATTGATCACTACAGGAATAATGTGCATTGACTACGTAAAGTCAAAAGACAATATTGCGGATCCGTTTACTAAAGGTATTTGTTAGAGTCAATGTTGACTCCGATAATATTGGGACCAATGTTGATAACATACGTGTTTTCAATGTTGGTGGAATGTTGATAACATTCATGGTGTCAATATTTCTGGATTCAACCAACATTTCGGAGTCTACCTTGACTCCATACTTTGACTCTCCATTGGTAATTGTATATATTTAATCTTTACCTTCCTTTCACGTTTTATTATTGTTTGGTTGTGGAATAAAGGTTTTATGCTTGTTGACCACGTTTTTAATAAGTGGAAAGGTGGTTTATCATGGTCCAAAGTGGTGGGCTGTTAGTTCCTATTTTTCAGGACCCATGATCTCTCAACCAACATTCCAGACTGGTCGACTGGCAGTTTTCGGAGGTGGATTGCAGCGGTTATTGGAAGCTTCTGGAAGTGGGAAGTGGAGGAAACTAACCACGACATGAAGGTCTATAAAAGCAACAAGAAACCTCATTCATCCTTACGTTTTGGGAGTGCGTTTTCACCGACCTAACATTCGCTCACAACCAACTCGTCATTTTGTCTTGCTGCAAACATGACACCAGTTCTTCAAACCTTGCTTTGACGGAGGAGTCTTAGGCAGCCCATCTGTAAAGGCTCACTCTGTATTGACGGGAGGTCAAGGGTAAGGGATGAAGATCGAGGACATTGGAGCGTAGCAGACTGTTCTGTCCGAGTTATTCGGCTGTGTTGTTTCAACATTCCTGCTGCAAACGTGATACCGGTTCTTCAAGGATTGCTTTGACAAAGGGGGCTTAGGCAGCTAATCTGTAAAGTCTCGCATTGTATTGACGGGATGTCAAGGGCAAGAATTGAAGTACAAAGCCATTGGAGCGTAGCAGGGTGTTTTGGTTCTGTGTTGATTCGACATTCTAGTGCAATGAGTAGATAGGTTGATTTATCTTAGGCAGCCATTCTGTAAAGATAGATCTCCAAGAGATCTCAAATCTGTACTCTGTATTGTTGATGATCATAGTGTTTTTAGCCTTGAGGCACTCGCGGATTATAGTGATATAATCCGTGAAAAAGTATTCCTGTGTGTTCTTTAATTTCCGCTGCATGTTAGCTTGAATGTTATTAACATCCTGTATCAACATTCCTGCTAACATTACTCTTACGAATTCACAGTTTTTACTTGTGGTAATTTGGGGCACTAAACTCTTTCAGTATTAATCGCGATCAATTGTATAACGCAGCAAGGGGAATGGGATTAAAATCCACACGTTAAGAACTTTCATAGTGGTAACTCAACCATGATAACTAGAGATCCCAAGAACATGGTTCAATGAGACAACTAAATTATGGAAGTTCAAGTTGAGCACTTGAAACTTTCAAAATCCATTCTCATAGCTGCTCAAGTGCAAAACCTGCAGCTTGTGGTAAAGGGTAAGCCTTTTAAAAGCTTTTAATGATTCATATAGCCTCAATAGGTGGAGTATGGCAGGATACTCCTTTTAGGAGATCACCTATATAAGTGAAGAAGTGGGGCCGCTTCAATTATCGATAACACTTATGAATCCAAGAAATGGTCCAAGGCCATAAATGGACACAACGTAAGAACGAAAGATATTAGATCTATTATTGTATGTATGTTGTTGACTTGGTTTACATAAAAGTTGACCGGTTCAAGACATCGCGTTCACCGAGCAACAAGTAAATCCGATGGCATTACACTAAGGAAGGTTCAAAGCTAACAACTACCTATCCTGATGCAATAATGGGTCGTCGGGACATAGTTTTTTGCATTTGCATTAATCATCATTCATGTGGGGATTGTTGGAATAAATAGTTTATTTAATACCATAATTACTTTGGTAATTAATGGAATTAAATGATATTTTTGGAATCTACATGTTGAGTAGATTAATTTGATATATTTACTTGTTCAAATCTGTAAAGAATTGAATGAGTAATTAATGCCCAAAGATATTCATGGTTTGGACCACCTGTTTGCCCAAGCAGGGCACGTGGCGACGGTTCAAAGACAGAAGAGACACGCCCGTTCGGGCCTCCTGTTTGGCCAAACAGTCACGTCAGTTCAAGGAAACCCCTGGACTACTATAAATAGGGCCCTCCAGAATGAGATTAAACACACCAACGAATTCAGATAATCAATTTGTCATATTAGTTTAGTTTACATACTCAGTCCCGAGTATCAAGCCGTTCGACCGGATAACGAACTTCTAGTGCTAAGGACTCGTCTATCATCCCTAAACCGTTATATCTTGGGGGCAATTACTGTAGATCCGCAAGCACAGAGCGGAAGTAATTTTGCCTTACAGAGAGAGAATTTATTCTCGCCTCGGTTCTGCATCTTTTCCATTTATCGTCATTCTATTTTCTACACTACCAAATAACAGGTGAAAATTATTTAAATATTAAGTATAAAGAGAGAGTGTTGCCAAAAAAGGAAATGAGACATTTGGAGTGGGACAACCCAAAATAAAAAATGGGACATTTGGAGTGGGATGGAGGGATTATTTTTTAATGAAAATGAGAATTTTTTGTGAAGCGAAACTTGCAAAGAAATCACTACTAATATGAGGCTACTCCCAGCGGTGACATTGTGGGGGAGTCATGCTAATAGGACAAAACAAGATGGATAAAAAAATAATTGGAAAGTCACAAAAATTGCGTGACCCGGGGGATCTGCCGCCCCAAGTCATGCTTCTCTATTTTTTCTCTTTCCTTGCCACTTGTCAAATTTTAACTAGTGGATTAAATATTTGGATAAACAAAATTTTATAATGGTTTATCTTTATAAAAAATATATTAAAATTATATGAAAATTTTTCTTATTTTTTGCTCTATAAATAGAGCCTAACTTCACTATATTTTTACACCTAAACAAAAACTCTCTCTTTCTTCATTTCACTATATTTTCATTATGGATCCAAATTATCCCAATTATTATTATCCAAATTCTCAAAATCATCAAAACTCCCAAGATTATCCTAATCCTCAAGATTCTGCAAATTTTTCATCTTATCCGACTCCTCCTTTTTTTCCAAATTTCGAAAATCAACCAAATTCTCAATTTTATGAATCTCAATTTTCTCCAAATCTAAGTCAGATTCCTACATCTCAAAGAATTTCCACACCAGAAAATGTCTCCCGTAATTTGTTTATGGGTGTTCAACAACGCTTAAACAAAAAATCATAAAGGGGCAAAAAATGTAGCTTGGTGTGTGAAGGAAGATGTTGCCCTTATGTCATCTTGGATCTATGCTAGCGAAGATAACATTCGAGGAAAAAATCAAAGAGGGGAATCGCTTTGGGCACGTGTTCATAAATTGTATCACAACACCCAAGCAGAAAATCCAAATGAGCTCAACGAACGAAACATTGAATCGATGAAAGGTCGCTGGAAACGTCTTAACGAAAATGGAAACAAATGGGTTGCTGCTTGCAGGGAAGCAAATGCTCGAAGAAGGAGTGGCATGAGCGACAACGATGTTGAGAAAGAAGCTCATTCCATTTACGAAGCAGGTGGAAATAAGTTTCTAGATTTGGTTGTATTTAATGAAGTTATGAGTAAACATCCCAAGTGGAATGTTCATGATACCACCCATGTTTTTCGTCGTCAAAGTGAAGATGCTGATGACCAGGAAAGTGGTGGCAGTTCGAAAAGATCAAAGACTTCGGAAGATGGGGGATGTTCTATCCCTTCTAATCCAGAACTCCAACATCCGAACAGTCAACTGCGACTCGTCCCATTGGAAGAGATAAGGCAAAAAGGAAAGGAAAAGGTAAGGTCTCACAATCTGAATCTACTCATGAATCTGCTATTGCTGCAGAACTTCGTGCAATGAGACTCACTAGAGATGCCGAAGCTGAGTTAATAAAGACTCGAATCGAACTGGAGCGCGAGAAGTTGCAAAGAAACGCAATGAAGATGAAAGAAAAAATGTTGCTTCAATTATTGGCGAAAGATCACTTATCTCCAGAAGACGAAGAGATGAAACGTCAATTAACTAAAATTGTGTTTGGAGAGTGAATGTATTTTAATCATGTGCTTTCTATGTAATTTTAGTTTATGTACTTTTTATTTGTGTGCTTTCTATTTGTCTGATTTTAGTTTTCGCAAATTGTGTTATGTACTTGTTTTATGTTTAATTAATGAAAAAGTATATTTCATGTAAACTTGAATAGCATTGGATCCGTTAGGTTCCCAAAGCATTTGACCAAATCTGACAAAGCTTTAAGTGCAGTCACATGCACTTGTCATTTTTTCCTATCCACATGCACTTGTCATTTCATGTAAGCATTGGATCCGTTAGGTTCCCAAATGACAAAGACCAATTCTGACAAAGCTTTAAGTGCAGTCACATGCACTTGTCATCCCACTTTTCAATATTAGTCTATAAATGCCAAATGAAACACATCTCAATAAAACACAAACACATCTCAATCTTTGCTCGAGTATACCTCCACCCTATTATTTTTCCATTTCTCATACAAATATGTCTGTGAATGAAAACTCTTCGGTTGATTCAGACTCAAGTTCTGATGTTTCCCATTCCAATGAACTTGATGAATGGGAAGAACGAGTTTATCAACAAAATCGTCAACTTGATAGCATCATCCAAAATATGATCATAAACAATCATAATCTGATTGTAGGAAATCAAATTCCAACAGCCAACAGGAGATATTGTGATAGGGAACGCGAGTTTGGTGCAGAGCGTTTGATCAACGACTACTTCAATGACAGCCCAACGTATGCTCCAGAAATCTTCCGGCGGAGATTTCGCATGCAGAAATCGCTATTCATTCGAATAGTGGAAGCTGTTACTGCTAATGACGAGTTTTTTCAACAGAGACGAGATGCCACCGGCAGAGTAGGTCTTTCATCATTGCAGAAATGTACTGGAGCCATGAGGGTGTTGGCGTATGGGACATCTTCCGATGTTGTCGATGAGTATCTGCGAATGAGTTCATCTTCTACAAGAGATGCTTTAGTCCATTTTGTGGAAGGTGTTATATCTTGCTTCGGTGGTATGTATCTTAGAAGGCCTAATGAACAAGATTTGGCAAGGCTGCTCTATGTTGGAGAACAATGTGGTTTCCCAGGCATGATTGGCAGTATTGATTGCATGCATTGGGAGTGGAAAAATTGTCCTAATGCGTGGGCCGGCCAATATACTGGGAGAAGTGGAAAACCAATGATCATTTTGGAAGCTGTTGCCTTATACGACTTGTGGATATGCCATGCGTTCTTTGGAACACCAGGTTCGTGTAATGATATTAATGTACTCCATCGATCTTCTGTTTTTAATGATGTCTTAGAAGGTCGAGCACCAAAGGTTAATTACGTAGTGAATGGCCGTCATTATGATATGGCATATTATTTAACTGATGGTATATACCCTTCATGGGCTGTATTTGTCAAGTCAATTACTTCCCCACAGATCCGCAAACACAAGTTGTTCGCTCAACACCAAGAGTCTGTCCGAAAAGATGTTGAGCGAGCATTTGGAGTCCTACAAGCTCGATTTGCATTTTTACGACGCTCATGTCTTGTTTGTGATAAAGTTTTGATGGGAAAAATTATGATGCTTGTATCATCATGCATAATATGATAGTCGAGGATGAACGAGATACCTACCAAAATTATTATGATCCAACATAATTTTTTATGGATACACCTACAAGAGTACAAACAGAAGATGACGAACATTTTCGCTATTCTACTGAACGTATTGCGAGCTTGTCTACTTATATGACTAATAGAGATCAACTTCGCAATAGAGAAGCTCATAGGACTCTTCAAGGTGATTTGATTGAGCACATATGGGAAAAATTTGGCACTGACAATTAAATATGTAATTTGTATTTTAAAATTTCACGTATTGTACTTTGATATATTTAATTTCAGTTGTGTGTTTAATTCTTGTTATCTTCCTTTGTGATTGAGTTAAATATCAATTATAATATATGATAATGTTTAATTATAATATAATTACAATTTTAAAAAAATATTTATTTTATTTATTAAATATAATAAATAAATATTTAATTTTAATTTATATTTTATTTTAGATATTAAGATAATTTAAAAATAAAGTGAAAAGAAAGAATATGTAGGTTGGATTGGTGTCACCATTGGGAGTAAAAATTATGTTAGGTTGTGGGTTGTGTAGGTGGATGAGAGAGAAATGAATATTTTATTAAAAAGTGAAGTAAGGTTGGGTTGGGTGAGTGTCACGACTGTGGGTAGTCTGAGAGCCAAAAAGGCTCCTTTGAATTGATTCTCTGAAAAAAGGTTTGTTGTTTATATTCACAAAACCTTCTTCTCTCCCCAACTGCAAGACCATGGCTTCTCGCAAGCTTACCTGTTATCTTCTGCACCATTCTCTCTCACCAAAACCATTTCCTCTCACTTCCCGAATTCTTCACCAAAGATCACTATTCATATCCGATCACATTCACAACCATGAAAAATCACCCGCCCTTCCGTCTCTGGATCAAGTTCATCATCTAAGATCTCTTCAAAAAGTCCCAGAAAATCCCAAAACCCATAACGTTTCATCTGATTACGGCCGAGTTTTGGTAAATCGATACGCACGTTCAAGCCCGAGGTCACTCAATCATCATCAATCGCTGTTAAACCCCTTTCAAAACCCTAATGCAATTACCACGAATATCAGATTTCTATCCACCCCCGCTCCCAATCAATCACCACCAACCAATGGAAAACCAGAAACCCCAACTGAAAAACCCAGCGAGAATCGAGAATTCAAGCACCAAGAAATCACCGGTCCGACTGTGGATCGAGATTTATCGGCGCTGGCCAACGAGACGCGGGAAGTTCTGGAGACGATGATGAAGACTGTTTACAGCTTGAGCAAAGTCTTAGCCGGTTTAGGATTGGTACACCTCTGTTTTGGAGCTTGGATGTCGTACAGTATGCGGGGATCGCCTCTTCTGGAGGTGTCGATTCAGAGCTTGCTGGCGTTTGGGCTGCCATTTTCGGTTGCCTTCATGCTGAGGCGATCGTTGAAGCCAATGTACTTCTTCAAGAAGATGGAGGAGCAAGGCAGGCTGCAGATTCTGACCCTTACTCTTCAGGTTGCCAAAGGTTTGAATACTTTTTTCGTGCGTGTTCGTGGCGTTACGTATCTATGCATTACTGGTGCATCAATTAGTTTGATATACGCTGTGGTATGTAGATGATTGTTTACTTGGATGAGACTATGAAATTGGGAAAGTTCTGCTTAGTATTGTTTGTTGGGTTTTTTGGAACATATGCTAGTCGTTTATCACTGGATTAGCTTATTTTTATCTGACTAAGAAGAAGTGGTAACAGAGATAATTGCTTCTTATCTATGAGGCAAATTTTAGCATATGTTCACTTATATGTGCTTATTCTTAATTCAGCCTTTTGCATGATTTTGCGTTTAAGCATTGATTTTTCTGTTTGATATGTTGTAAGCTTTCACTCCTTCCATAGCAGTGGGGAACTTGGGATTAGCGTGCCGTTTGTTTAGAAGTTTACTCTCTAAACAGTGGGATTTATTCGCTAATGACACGTGATATTTGGTTAGTTTAACCTTAACAAATGTGAAGCACAGATGTTGTGGATTGAATGGGTGAAATAGCTTGGGAGTATCTGTATTGTTGAAACCAAAATTAGTAAAAGATAAGTTGCATTGAATAGGATTTGAGTCCTTGTAGTAATATTTGTTACCGTAGGATTTCATTGATTGCTAGGGCCAGGGGAGTGTTGTTTCTACTTCTAGTACCCCGGAGGTCGTAGATATGGCTGTTGGAGAATTTGATGTTGAAAAGAATTAGGGAAATAGTAAATCATAAGTATCAGATTTCAGGCACTTTAGCTTTGTTTCCTTAGATATATCATTAGCTCTTATGCCTCTTAAGTTTGCGGATGCATTAAATCCTTTGATTAAAAGTTATTGACCCTTGAATTTGGTGAGATGCATAAAATTAGGACATATATAGTGTTTTGATCATCTCTTGTTTGCTATAGCTGTTGGTTTTGATTATGGAAATATGAGCCAAGAGTCACTCTTGTTTCTTGTTTCTGCTGTTTTTCATTAATTGCTAATGAAACATCTCTTCAGATGTGCTTCCACATCTAGCCCTGCCCCGGCTAGGTAACCCGCCTCAACTTCCTGTGTTGTTTAAGTGGCTCTCGGGATCCTTGGGGCCTTCCTCGATCCTTGACAACTTATAAGCTCTTAAAAACTACATCTTATAAGCTCCAAGAGCTTATAAGCTCTTTATAATAAGCTTAGCCAAACACAAAGTTCAAGCTCTAGGCATCTACAGGCACCCACTTTGAAAATTGACAATAAACAGGATAAAGGTCACAAAACAATGTAATGTGCCATTGTGGAAAGTAGGGATGTCAATTCAGTCCGAAATTCATGGATTGATCCGATTAGCCCGCCAGTTCGAGAGGGTTAGGGCTAAAATTTTCAACCTATAAAATTATAGTTTGAATAGCTCATTACCGAATAGCCCGACATCTGATAGGGTTGACCTAAAACTAATCTGAAACCCTATAGGGTTGACGCGGAAATAATGTGTTCGCTTAATTATATGAGAATTTTCTCATTATTTGATTTTCAATTTTATTACTTTGCTTTTGAAAATTTGTATGATAAGATATTTTTTTCAAAAGTTTGTGAAGTGTATTTTGATTTAATATTAGAAATTCAATATTAAAAAGTTATATTTATCATTTCACTTCTCTGTATTTTTAAGCTAATACTTAACATAAGATACTTAGATGTAAAAATTAATTAAAGATAATTACTTAACAAAAATGTTACATCTTTATATATCTAAGAATTGTATATTAGTTATTATTTAAGTCAATGTTGAAATATCACTTATTTGTGTGTGTATTTGTTTATTACAAATAGAATATTATCAAGATAAATATATCAGTTATTTTTTTTAAATAAATTTTTAGCTCAATTAGCCCGATGGACTAGTCCGCCTGAATGTTTAGGGTTAGCGTTGAAAATTTTTTATCCGAAAATTTTTCAATTCGATTAGCCCGCACCTGAATAACTTGATAATCCGTTATAACTAGCTCGAAATTCGATGAATTGATCCGATTGACATCTCTACTGAAAACTGCCAACAATTGAAGCCGAATTTTGTAAAAGACTATTATTGGGTTTAGAGTTAGCTTGTTCAAAAATCGCTTTGTGAACTATTTCGGTAAACAAATTTAGGGTGCATACTTTGGGCTTCTGGAAGACAAGATTATGCTTATTGGAATTCGATGAAACATTCTAGATCATTAGTAACTATGCAGCCATGCAGGTGTACCTACAGTTAAAATTTCGGGGTTTATGTCGATAGTTAGGTCCCTCTGCTCAAGGGCAAACTCAGATTCACACTAATGGGATAATAGTTTGATATTTAAAATGATATTGTTTTTTTTTTTAATTTTATAAGTAATAATCAATTACAAAAATAAACTTATTACTCCATTCATCCTCTAAAACTTGAGCAATTTCTTTTCGGCACGGATTTTAAAGAATATTATTTTGTGTATTAAGTGTGGACCGTGTGGTAGGTGAAAAAATGAAAATGTGAATAAAGGGGAAAAAAAATTGTCATATAAGGAAAGTGCTCAAGCTTCGTAGGACAACTCGAAAAGGAATACTGCTCAAACTTCGCGGGACGGATGGAGTATAATTTATTATTTTCAATATATATCATTTCAATTTCACCTATCTATAACTTTCTTTCTCTAACTTACAATTCTCTATCTGGCTTATAATTGAATTACTAAAATACTTTGACAATTGTAGTATTGACCTAACGGTTGTGTGGTTAATGTTGAAGGCTAAAGATTTTGGGTTTGAGTTCACCATGATACAATCCTTATTATTTCTTTATTTAGTGAGACGTGTTTTAAGAAAAAAAATTATTGAGTGTATTGAGAAAAAAAAAAAAGATTGTTGAGTGTATTGAGAGTGATGAAAATGTGTTAGAATTAATATTGAGAGTTGTGAAAAAGTGAAAAGTAAGAGTAATTATAAGTGGTGAAGTATAGTCCAAAAATAGATAGGAAGTTTTTTTATGGACATCCCAAAAATGAAAGATAAGAAGTTCTTTCGTGGATGGAGGAAATATTAAAAAAAGAATACTTTGATAATTTATAAGCTTTTGAGACATCTCATAAGTTCTTGCAGTTTGGCTGAGCTTATAAGCTCCTTCAAAGTGTTTGGGAAAATAAGTTCCTAAAGAGCTTATAACCTGTAAAATTAAGTTTTAAAAACTTATAAGCTCCCCAAAAAATAAGTTCTTCTAATCTAACTTTATTTTTTATTTTTTATAAGCAACACTCATTTTACAAAACTAACTGAACTATGATTTTTTATTTTCATTATATATCATTCTAATTTCATTTCATTTCCATTTTCTCTCTCTAATAATTTTTTTTCTCTCTTTCTAGCTTATAAACTCACTTATCCAAACATTTAGATAATTTATAAGATCTTAAGAAACTATATCTTATAAGCTCTTAAAACATCTAAGCTCAAAGTGCTTATAATTTAAAATAAGTCTTCAATTCCATTTTGGCTATTTCAGATTCTCTCGTCAATAGATAATGCTACTAGTATGTTTCTCTCTTCCATGGATAATGAGCAATAGCATTCTCTGTGTAAAATCAGTAGTGTGTCTGATTTCGATCATATGCAACGGAGGCTAAGAGCACCCGTAGTGGGGGGCCCGGGAGCCCGTGCGCACGGGGCTCCGCCGATAATCTGAAAGTTCGATATTTTGTGGCTATCTGACATTGTACATGCAGACATTACTAACATATTCTCTCTCATTTTTCCCCTATTAAAAAAGAAAGCAATAACTAATTTCAATCTCCACCACTTTGGCAAGCTCATGTCTCAAAAAGCAGTAATTAATTTTAATAATTGGATACATACAGAAGACTAGTTTTGTGACTAAAATTCACAACAATTTCTACATAGTGCTTTGAGAAGATCTTCGGTAGACAGACTAATAACCAAAAACCATGAATATACAGGATATACAAAAGGGCATTATCTTCTACCTGTATCAGATGAAGAGAGCTTTGAGCTGAGAATTCAACCAATTCCAGACAGAGAACTTGGAGCCGTAGAATTGCACCCTCACCATTCTTTCGGAACCTTTTCTCGTAAATTCCAAGTCCTTGCGGACAAAATGTTCGCTGCCTTCGCCTTCGAGCAAAGGCAGCACGACTGAACCGCCTGACTCCAGGTTCTGGATCCAACCCCGCAGGAGAAAGTTCACAACCTGAATAACATGAGATGATAGGAAGAGATAAGAGTGCAGGAAATTTGAAAAATGTTTTTCTTTGGATTATTTTTGAATTATAGCTCGAACTTTCAACCTATGATGACTTTTTAGTCCAAATTAAAAAAATATTATAACTATAGTCTTATTTTTATTGTTCACTTAATAGCCCGAGTCACAATGTCCAGACAACTTAAGAGAGTTTCGTTGATTTTACAGCATTTAAAAGAATATTTTCGATTGTATGTAGGCATGTCATTGATTCTCTGAAGACAAGTCCACATAAGGAGGCCAGAAATTTTGACTAGGTCAATAAGTTGACAACGGAAATAAATATATGCTATATTGTGCTCCCTCCATCCATGAAAAATTTGGATGACACTAGTTTTAATAAAATAATTGATAGTGTTGTAAGTGGAGTAAGGTCCCACTTAGGGATGACAATGGATTTTGGACCCGGTTAAGATCCGCGGATCCACTTGTAAAAAATAGACCCAATGGATCTGGACTGGATCTGGATCACTCCTAGGATTTGCGGATCTGGATCTGGAGCAAAAGTTTTAAGACCCAGATCCGGTCCAGATCCGGCCCGTGGATCCAGTGATATATAAAAAATATATAATTTTATTTTATTATTTTTGAACTCTACCCTAAAATCTATTACTAATCTATACATCTCTTTTCATAAATAATATATAATTCTATTAAAGATAATATTTTACTTATATCTTAATTTAAATTTTAGTTATTATTATTATTGATATTATTATTTTTCTTTTTTCAATGTCAAAATAGAAGACACATTGTTCCACTGTTACTAAATATTGTGGTGAACATAGAGATGAAATTGATTTTAATGATGTTATAATTAATTTTCTCCATTTTTTACATACACAATTACAATAAGTGTATATCTCATTATAATACTAATATATTATTTAGTACTTGATTATTATATTCTTACTTATGATGAATTTTTATAGTAATTTTTTTATATAGATTATGATTTAGTTATTTATTTTTAATAATTGTTGAAAGTCTAGATCAAATTCGATTTTAATTTGAGTTTATTTAAAATTTATAAATATTTTTAAAAGAAAAAAAAAATGGATCTGGGTCTGGACCCGAGACCCTGTGTATCTATGGATATGGACCTGGATCTTATTTTTTTAGATCCAACGGATCTGGACCGGATCCGCACCTAAGTAAGAAAATGCGGATTTGGATCTGGACCAAGTAGAATCCGGTCCAGATCTGACCCATTGTCATCCCTAGTCCCACTACAAATGTAATTTTATATTGAGTGGTTATAAATTTAAGGGTTAATTGCCCATAAAATACTGAACTTTCGTCCAATTCTGGTTTTGCACACAAACTTTGAACTGTAGCGTGAAAATTACTAAACTTTAGATTTTATCTGTTTTTGCTACTAATCCAAATTTCGGTCAAATATCAGGCTAATATGACGTGTCAATATTTGACGTGACGTATTTATTGTTAATTTCTTATTAATAAAAAAAGAACACAAAGCAAATAACCAAAATTGTCAATAACTTAATATATCAAATCAAATAATAGTATTTTTTTAATTCTCAAGTTTAAATCAATTTTTTTTCTAATTCACTGTTACACAACTCATTACTCCAATATATAAAATAGAAGTCATTCAAATAGTATAAATATATATAGTTTATAAAAAAAAATTAATCTTTAGATAATGAAAATTTAATAAAGTTTATTACTTAGCTAAATAATTTTTTTATATATATTAAGTTATTGATAATTAAAATATTTTTTGGCTGACACACCTAAATTCGAAGAATCCCCTTACTATTATTGAATTTATTTAATTAATTAATTCAACTAAAAAAATATACTATTACTTGATTTGATATATTAAATTATTGACAATTTGAGTTATTTACTTTGTGTTCTTTTTTTATTGTTAAGAAATTAAATAAAAAATATTATTTTGCCAACCAATTGTCAAGCAATAATAAATACGCCACGTCAAAATTGGCGCACCATATTATATATTAGTTTGGTATTTGGCTGAAATTTTGATTAGTAGTAAAATCAGATAAAATCAAAAGTTTAGTAATTATCACGCCACAATTCAAAGTTTGTGTGCAAAACCAGAATTGGATGAAAGTTCAGGATTTTATGGGCAATTAACCCTAAATTTAATGGTTATAAAGTGAAGTAAGGGTCCTATCAATGACATATTTTGCAAATAATGGGGAATTGAAGGTTTAATAAGATAGTGAGTTCGGTGGACCCTACTATTATAAATGGGCATAACAAATTTTTCGTGGGTGCACCGGAAATAAAATAGTGGCAAATTTTACATGGACAGAGAGAGTAATATTTAAAGTCACCATGAGGTCAAAATTCATAATAATTTAAGAATAATCATTTTTTCTTATAAGACAATTTGGAGAAAGCAAGAATCATTATATGTTTTCTCTTTCAAATATATGCAAATGCCATCTTCTATAACGAGGTTATCAAGGAAAATGAACAGAGCATTTTCACCGGACTCGCCACTAATCAAGTGCTATTAAGAAACTCACCACAAGAGAAGCCCGTGGTGAGTGAGTTTCACTTTAATGGTACCTAAATATGCCACATAATTATGGAAAACTAGCTTGGTTCTAAATTCATCAGGACCATGTGGCATACCTCAGGAACCTCGTCATGGGGGCAGTGACCGGCCGGGCTTATCTCGTAATACGGAGCATCTGGAACTCGGCGTTTCACCTGCAAACCCCAGATGGGCCTCACCCAAGGGTCGTCCTTCCCATACATGAGACAGATGGGTGTGTTGTTCATCCGGCACCTATGTTCATAAGCAAGAAGGCATCTCAATTAGGGAAACGAGAACAACAATGTAACTCACAGACATGTTGCATCTCAAATTCTGCACCGACCTATCTAAAGTTTCCTCGAAGGTCAATTGTCCCTGAGGAGCAAATATAATGGAAGCAAAAGATGCAGCGGCTGCTGGATGTTGTGTTGTCTCAATGATACGAGAATACACTTCATCAACATCGGTTGTATGATCAGAGTAAACTTGCTTCAATATCTCGGTCACACTCCTTGGATCACTTATTTTCTGCCATCTAGAATGATAATAGAATGTTACATGCATCAAGAGAAGAAATGCAAATGGACAGGGTGAGGCGTACAGCATCACTTTTCAAGATTAAATGGGAAGCTCAGTATGTTGGAGAAATGATTCATAGGGCTTACAGTATTTCTATAAACTTCCTGAGCCTAGAAGGGAGTGGGAATGTTCCTGCCCAGGGAAAGAATCGCGATAATCTTGGAGATCTTTCACGATTAGGGAGAAATCCCCAAAAAGGAGTTGCATTGAGCAAAGTTACACCTTTTATCAACTCAGGGTGGCGTGCTGCAAAATACAGAGCCACAAACCCTCCAAGAGAATTTCCCACTAGATAAACAGGTTCTTGAATCACCTGCAACACCGGTCCAATACTTCAACTGTATAGCAAATTGGTTCAACTATTTAATTTTAATGTAAAAGAGCTATGCAAAGGATCAGTTTACCGATCCAGAGACACCATATTACATAATAAAGAACAAGGTATAATGATTTAGCATAGAAAGAGTTCCTACAAAGCAAGAGAAAAAACTGCAATGACAGCTCAGAGAAATGCAACTTAAGATATTTAGCCCACAAAGAACATGTGATATGACAAATAAGTTCGTACAGAGATCAATGGTGTCTTGGAAGGGTAGCTAATATAGAAATTGATGGCGTTATAAAATGATTAACAGGATTCCGTTTGAGCATATGAAAGTCATTTCAATTGCGTGCTTAATTGTTTTCAACAAATAGTTCAAGTCGAGGAACCAAAATGGGAAGGGATCCATAAGAAGAACATTAACAAGTGAAGAACCAAGGGTAAATACGGAGGAAAACAAAGTAGTCGTATAAAACCATTCCCACTTTGATTTTTCTCTTGATTTTCACATATCTAAAGAAATTCCCATCTCCACTGTTTGCAAAGTAACGCAGTGCAGTTTTACCATATTTTAAAGCTCAAACCCAAGGAAATTTTAAAGTTGAATGTAAAATTTCTCAATCATGGAGCTACAAATAATACTGAAAGACTTCTGTGAAATTTTGCAGGTGTATAGTTAATTTGAAAGACAAATTCGTAGTTTATTAGGACAATCATAGCACGCATGTAAGCTAGCACAGTTCTTGAATCATCCGTCTTTGCACTTTTAGATGTAGTCATATAGCTTCAGAAAGCATCAATTTTAATTCCTAAAAATTCTTCTGGTGATCTAACTAACAAAATTGTTCAAGAAATGATGATAACATCAAGAAACACTACGTTACCTCTTCTATAAAGCAGCGTACTTGATCCCTCCACAAGTCGACTGAAAAGACAAGTTCTTTGGCCCAAGTCTTACTTTCATCTCCAAATCCCCAAACATTTGCTTCTCCATCTAACGAGCCCTTATCTCCATCTTGAGATTGCAAAGTTGGATCTTCAACAGGTAATGACATGCCCTGGCCAAGGAAATCTAAAGCCCATGCTCTATAATCACGACCAAGATCTTTGAGTTGTTTCTCATAATGAAACGACCCCACACCAAATCCAGGAAGAAAGAGAACTGGTGGGGAATCAGTATTCTCAGATCCTGATGTTTCATAATGAACAATTAATTTTGGCTTCCATTCCCAGAAATGGCTGCTGATAACACCATCACCATTTTCTTTTTCTGGCAAACTAGGAATCGATACCTTGGGGATTGACTGAACACTATCAGTCACACTGCTCCCACCCTCTTCAACATCAAGTACATAAGAGTTAGAAGTTTCAGTTACAACACTTGAACCAACACGTTCATACTTTTCGCGAGAGTAAACACTCCCTGAACTTCGATGTTGATGGAGTCTCTTCAACCTTAGACTATCTACACGAGAATATCTTGAAGACGCAGACCCTGATTCAAGTAAAAAACAAAGGAACCTCTTCCCCCTTAGTATGGGGATCTTGGATTTCCGTGTACTCAAGCCGTTTACCCCTCTAAAGTCTACAATATAACAGTGGCGCGTGGCATGGCAAGTAATGGTCTCCATCGTCCGGAGCCACTATCTGGAAGGGTAAACCAGATGGAAGTCATTACAACAACACATTCAAGTTGTTCTGGCAGAGTGAGAAAGATCAAGCTTTACTTTTAGGCATGAAATTATCTCTCACAACCATTCATTCTCTTCTTTGGTTTTTTCCAAGTTAAAATCAAATGTTGCAGTTCCATTACAGCTCAATCTACCCTCATCTTTCCAAGTGTAAATCGAGGAATAAAATCTGAGCTATATCGTTTTTGATCCAAATAAATTATCGAATTCTACAACTGTGAGATAATTGTCTAGTTCTTTCCATCCCACTCAACACATTGTTGTATTGAAAATGTAAATCATGTCCACATATTTGGGAATTCCTCAGACAATATCCAATTAACTGAATTCCCGTCAGCTAACAAAACTAATTTATTTACAAACAACAGAGACAACCCAAAAAAGCATTACAGTTCTGTCACTCATCGTTTCGAAACAGGGTAAAAAAGCAACTCATCTAAGGCGAATTACTTCAAAAGTAAAACAAGGAAAACTAATTATGAAGACGAAATCTATACCTCTAAGTAAAGACCCCAGATGCCATATATTTGAAAAACTTCCACGAATTCAGGAGTAATAAAACTGCTTCTCTTGATTTTGAATTGAGGGATATTCGACGATAATCCAGGAATAGAGAAAATCAAACACGTAATGCAATAGTTGCTTCAATTGTCTAGCTTAGCTTTCTTTGTAAACCATGAAATATTGTAAATTAATCTGCTCCTTGAAAATAGTTAATTTACTAACTATTGTTGTTATTTTAATTTCAAATTTTAAATGTTTTCCCATTTTTGGCGTGGAGAACGTTGAGAACTTGAGAGGGAAGTATGATTTCTGATTATGTGAACCCCTTTGGTCGAGGGTCCACCACCGTCGCTGACGAAACCTGATTTTTAGGTGACTTATTTTTCGGAATTTTTTGTTAAAGTTTACTCCGTGGCTCTGAATTTAATATGCCACATTTTTTTTATTTAAACGTTTTAATTTAATAGATCATTACTCAAAATAGAAACTTAATACATAATAAATAATTTTATATAATTCTGTTAGCTTTGCTTCGTCTGAATCAAAATGTTGTGCAGAGTGTTGGAACAGCACGCACAAAAAAACAGAGTATAAAGCAGCGAAAATAAATAAAAATGGATGGGAAGACACAAGGAGATATAAAAATTCTTCAAGTTATAAAGTATAACTTGAAGATGCCTCATTAGTGTAGAAGTGTGCTTTTCCTACTTCCATGTCAGAGTCTTCGGGTTCAATGTCCTCTGCCTCTATGTCTTCTTCGTCAGATTCTGTGGCAGCTGGTGATGCGGTCGCGGCAGAGGTGGTGACAATCTTCTTTCCTTCACGGATTTCCTTTTGCTTCAGCCTGGTCAACACCTCTGTAAGTGGTGTGTTGTCTTTGGACGGATTTTCTGCTGTCATCTCTGCTTCGGCCTCATCAAGTAGAGTATCAAGGGATGTCGGGAACGAGGGCGTCTTCTCTGTGGCGGCGTCCTCCTCTGTTGGTGCGGTGGATTCTTCATCGGCGGTGAAGGAGGGTTCGAGTACTGGACTACTCGGCTTGGTAGTCTTTGATGTGCGTGCATGCTTTACGGGTGGCACATCTTCGTCGGACTCGTCGATCACCACCATTTTCTGTGGTCCAGGCTTTGTAACCCTAGGTTGGGTAGGAATGCGATTGGACCTTCGAATCGCCTTGGGCTTGGGCTTTGGGACATCGTGCTCCTTCCTCTTGCATTTTTTCGAGGTTTTGGCCGGTTCCCCTTTCTTCTCCGAACTCTTATCTGGTGATTCGGCGAATTGCTCCGTCGTTGGAGTTTTGACAATGGAAGAGATGGGTGTTGGGTTGAGCACGACGATGATGGCTTCCGGCATCTAAAAAACTGGTGGAAGGGGTTGCCCACTTTCTGTCGTTGGATGTGTCGTCGGTGCAGTCAGGGACGGCAATACCGGAACTGCTTGATTTTTCGGCGGCGTGGGTATGGAGGTGGTGGCCATGGCTGCCTGAAATTGGGGGCTCAACAAGATCTGCTTTATGAGCTCAAGTGTGTTAGGGTTAGACATAGTAAGAGAAAAAAAAATAATTAAGCACAAAACTTGTGGAATCAATGAGTCTCTCACGTATATCAAGGTGTGATGATGAAGAGTGATGAAGATGATGTGATTTGCATGCAATGAATAAATACAAAAAAAATCAGATCCAATCACTCAGAAAATCAAATCTTTCAAATATATCTCCACCATTGAATTCAAAAATTAGGGTTTGGAGGAGATTAAGATAGAGATAAGCTCAAATCAAGAACAAGATATGCGTCAAAAATTACAGAACCTGCGGATAGAGAGAGAATCCCATAAAAACGGAAGTAAACAACTTCCCAGATTTTTCAGAATTTTTTTATGTCCATTGTGATGCCTTCTGTTACTATAACATCTCCTAACACATAACTCAGTTTAACTTATTTTCGCACTTATAAGCACAGCACCAAGTAAAATTCACTCATTTTAAGTGACATAGAGGACATCGTCGCAGCGAACGCCATGCCCCTAGTCTAAATTTGTGAAAGCAATCGAGGATGGCCATTTTGTAAGGTAGCATCGTCGCAGCGAACGCCGTGCCCCCCAAACTACTTTGGCTTTTTCTGTGCTTTACTTAGGTTATACACACAATCTGAGTTAGTGTAAAAGAACATGTTAAGATAACATAGAGCATCACACAGACACAAAGACAGTTGCATCCATAAGAGTTTTTCTTTTGAACCTTATGCAACAAACACGTTCTTTTTCATTTAGTTTCGAAGGCAAAGGCCAAGAGACCTTCTTAACATGGTGAACCTCTCAAAATCCAAAGGTTTAGTAAAAATATCCGCAATTTGGTTCTCGGTTGGAACATACTCTACCTTAATTACCTCTTGTTCTACTAAATCGCGAATAAAGTGGTGTCGAATATCGATGTGTTTGGTTCGTGAGTGTTGGACCGGATTCTTTGATATGTTTATTGCACTGATGTTGTTGCAACACATCACCATCGCATCACTCGTCACACCATAATCTGACTACATTTGTCTCAACCAAAGGAGTTGTAAGCAGCAGCAACCTGCTGCTACATACTCAGATTCTACAGTAGATAGAGACACAATTTTGCTTTCTACTATGCCAAGACACTAAGTTATTTCCTAGATAAAAACACCCACCACTTGTACTTTTCCTATCATCAACATCCCCTGCCCAATTTGAGTCGCTAAAAGCTACAAGGTTTGTGTTAGAATCTTTGGAAAAGAAAATGCCAAGATCAAGTGTACCAGCCACATACCTTATCACACGTTTTACTACTTTTAAATGAGACTCTTTAGGGTCAGCTTGGTACCTGGCACAAACACACACGCTGAACATGATATCAGGTCGTGTCGCGGTGAGATATAGGAGGCTCCCAATCATTGATCTGTAGAGTGTTGGATCAACTGCCTTCCCAGCATTGTCTTTTGACAGCTTGTCACTCGATCCTATCGGCGTGCGCATGTGCTTTGCTCATTCCAATTTGAATCTTTTCACCATATCCCTTGCGTACTTTCCTTGCGAGATAAAGATTCCCTATCCTTCTTACTTGAGTTTGGATTTGTGAGAGGCTATGCTGACAGAACATTGTTTATTAAAAGAGAAAGTAGTGATATTTTGGTCACTCAAATCTATGTTGATGATATGATTGTTGGTGCTACCTCACAACGTTTGTTAGATGATTTTGCAAGGGCCATGAGTGGTATCAGAGCGGTCACTCGATATACTGAGTGTGATCCTCGTTGTTATTGGAACAGTTGCTTCAACATGGAGTCCAACTTTTTGCCATTTCTGCGACCACCAATTCTGGATGGTGCAAATTGCTCTTTCAAGAAGTACGAATGCAGGGGGAGAACATCCGTTTAGGGGGAGATTTAATGGAGATTGGTTTTGTGAAGAAAGACAAAAAGGGGGAGTTTGTTGGAGTTGATTTCTTTAACTCCATAAACATCTCACTTGTTGGTTAGTTTGTTCTGCCTTTCTGCACTTGTTTTTTTTTTGTAGGTATTCGACTAAATCAAAGAGAGGACAAATGAGTCGGTTGATTACTAGAGAGAGTGGAGATAAAGGGAGAGAAAATAGGAGGTGGTTAGTAGCTCCTACATTCAAGGAAAGAAGTTGACAAAGTGGAGCCTATACAACAAACCATCAACGACCACTTATCCAACTACATTCCCACGACTTCAAGCTTTGGAGAACAAGATTGAGAGATCTATAAACACCAAGGAGAAGTCTCAGTTCAAATGGAGCGCTTACAGAGAGAAATCAAGCCATGTAGGGCAATTGTGTACGAGTGTGATTCTATATGTTGGGATAACATCCGAGTCAACACTCGTTGTTTAATTTTGTAAGGTTTCGGAGTATTACTCTTGAACCGAGTTTTGTTCTTTTGTGAGAGTGTCATATGGTCAATACCTAGGTCATTGTAAAGGTATTGAACGTGAGTTGTTCATTCTCGATTTAGTCATTTTGCCATGAGGCGTCTTCAAGTTATATTTTATAACTTGAAGAATTTTTGTATCTCCTTGTGTCTTCCCATCCATTTTTATTTATTTCCGCTGCAATTTTTCTCTGTGTGGTTGTGCGTGTTGTTCCAACATTCAGCACAACATTTTGATCCAGAAGAAGCAACACTAACAAATTCATTGTTTATATTATATATTATTGTGGTATACATAATTACCTTTCTTCTCATTTAAAAAAGAATATCTTCATTTCTTAAAAAAAAGAATATCTTCATTTATATATATATATACACACGAAGGGGGCCGCTCCAATGAGACCCCCCTAATTTTAGTGAGATCTAGGGCACGATCTGGTGCATTTATTTTATCAATCATATGACTGATATTAGTGTTGCCGCCGGTTCAGGAACCGCCGGTTCCGGGCCTAAACCGGCGGTTCAGGGTCGAGAATCCGGCGGACCGGAACCGGCCCGGATGAAATGTGAAGGGCCGGTTTTCGGACCCTGAACCGGGGGTTCCGGGCCGGGCCGAAAACCGGCGGTTCAGGGCCAAAAACCGGCGGTTCCCGGTTTTTCACTTTTTTTTGTATTATTTTTATTTTTAATGAAATTAAATGATTTGTGTTAATTTCAACTAAATGTAGCTTCACTATTTATAGTGTACTACACATGGTAGAAAATCCTACATTTTTCAATGTGGGATAAATATAGCTTTACTATTTATAGTGTACTACACATGGTAGAGAATCCTACATTTTTCAATGTGGGATAATTTCAACTTAATGGAGCTTCACTATCTATAGTGTACTACATATTGTAAAGAATACTACATTTTTCAATGTGGGATCACTCAACCTAACTTATAAATATAGACCTTATATTCATGTAATATATAACTTACAACTTATAAATATATAACTTGTAACTTATAACTTATATTCATGTAATAGTTTTTACTTTACAAATGTTGAAAAAAATATTAAAATTACTCAACTTATACTATATAGTTTTATAAATTATGATGTTAAAAACTTAAAATGTTAAAATTACTCTACTTAAAGTCTTAAATTACTTAATAACTTATATACTATTGTCATATAAATATATTTTTAAATATATGTTTTGTTTTTTAAAGCTTGAAATTACTCAAGTTACCAAGTAAAATAATTTTCAAATTTACTCAACTTAAAAATCTTAATAATATAATAATATTTTTTATGTCATCTTTTTTTTAAATGACAATTGAATTGAAATAAAATAAAGGAAAAATAATTAACACATTGAGAACCAAAATTTCAAATGAATTCATAAAAATAGATATCTTTATTAAATTTATTCTATGTACCAAAAAATATTACAAGGATACAAATTACATAATCTTTAAAATTGAATAAGTAAACTAACTAATACTAACTAATTGATCCCTAGACCTTATAAGTTATAAGTTACATAATTTATATTCATGTAATATATAACTTATAACTTATAAAAATATAACTTATAAGCTACATTATCCCACATTGAAAAATGTAGGATTTCCTACCATGTGTAGTACACTATAAATAGTGAAACTACATTTAGTTAAAATTATTAAGATTTGAATATAAAACTAAAAAAAATAAAAAATTGGCCGGGCCCGGCGGTTCAGGGCCGGCCCGGCGGGCCGCGGGCCGCCCTCCCCTTGAACCGTAACCGGACCGAGCTCCTTGGCGGGCCGGTCCTGGAACCGGCCCGTGGTCAACGGTCCGGGCCCGGACCGTTGACTTTCGGGCCGGTTCAGGGTCGGCCCGCCGGTCCCGGTTGAACCGTGGCATCCCTAGCTGATATTGTATCTGGAGGGAGATTTTTTTTCGCAGGGTTCGAATCCTGGAGAAAGCAGAATATTTTAAATTTTGTTATTCATCAGTATATACTGCATTGTTCATCAGTAGATACTACATTGTTCATCAGTAGATACTGTCTTGTTCATCAGTATATATGTCTTATTCATTACCAATTTTTTAAAGGGTTAAGGTGCAGATAGGCCCCTCAAGTGAAGGCTCTTAGAGCATTTCAGTCCTCTTACTAACTGTGTGTGCAGATTGGCCCTCGAACTCAAAAAAATGGTGCAGATCGCCCCCTCTGACTTAACACCGTTATGGGCCGTTAGTCAAAGGGGGCGATCTGCACCGTTTTTTTGGAGTTCAGGGGCTAATCTGCACATTTTCCCTTTTTGGAGTTCGGGGGCTAATCTGCACACCGTTCATTAAAAAAAATCACATCTCATCTTCTCCGACCAACTTTTCCGGCGTCAATCGCTGTCAGATGAGGAAAATCACGAAATCAAGTTCCCAAGCCCCAAATCGGGAATTCCAAATCGGCGTCATTGCTCCCGAAAATCACATAATCGAAATGAAAACTCGAATCACCCCCCCAATTGCAGAATCACCCCCAACGAATCGAACTTCGCCTCGCCGTAGGCGGTGATCGTGACCCCAATCGAGATCGAGATCATGTTGGCCATGGTCTCTGATTCGAAGGCGTCCTTCTTCAACAGCACGCCGATAGTGTAGATGGCGACGGGCATCATCGGCCTTTTTCGCCGGATTTGAGAGAAAGAGGCGACTCCTTATCGAGAAAAGCTAGGCGACTCCTCATCGAGAAAAGCCAAGCGACGGGTTCACCGGATATTACGGCGGCGATTTCCGACGGAATGGGAGAATTAGGGCTCGTCCTTGACGCTAAGCGTGTGCAGTCGAGTGAGCTCCGAGGTTTAGGGCCTAAGAGAGAAAGAAAGGGGCGGCGCCCTCCGCCGGCCTCGCCGGAGCTTGAATCAGCGACAACGACGATCAAATTTTGAGCGAGAGAGATGAATTAATTAAAAAGTTAAAAGGTGCAGATTAGCCCCTGAACTCCGAAAAAACGGTGCAGATCGCCCCCTTGACTAACGGCCCATAACGGTGTTAAGTCAGAGGGGCCGATCTGCACCGTTTTTTTGAGTTCGGGGGCCAATTTGCACACACAGTTAGTAAGGGGACTGAAACGCTCTAAGGGCCTCCACTTGAGGGGCCTATCTGCACCTTAACCCTTTTTTAAATTTTATTTTTCATCAGTATATACATCTTGTTCGTTAGATTTACGTCTTGTTCATTAGTATTATACTCCCTCCGTCCGCCAAGATTATGGCAAATTGCTTGGGCACGGCATTTAATAAAATTGATGATGATTTTGATGTAGTGGAGGAAGGGTCCCACCACTTTATGAGATGTGTGGTTGGGACTGAATTTAGGGTGGATTTTTTGTAAATAAAGAGTGTTTGTAAGGATAAAATATAAAAGTAAATGGTGGGACCATTGCCATAAAAGGAAAGTGACATAATCTTGGCGGACGCCCGATATAGTAATTGTGCCATAATCTTGGCGGACGGAGGGAGTATGTCTTATTCATTGTCCTCAGTGTTTCACGAAAAATAGGGGGTCTCACTGGAGCGCGCATCTATACATGAATTATATCTATTTTTTTTTATCAAAATATATAATCTTTTATTTATTTTTAAATTTAACTTAATCTCAAAAATCATTGGTTAATAACTTAATTTTCATGAATTCGATTGACAATTTGAAGGTATCGTTAGAAAGTTCTTGACGTTATCTTTCTATATATTTATATTGTTTGATTTTGATCACCGAAAGTGATAAAAAAATGGCATGAAAGTTGATGTCATTAAACTCTAGATTTTGTTTTTACCAATTTCAATAACCAAAATCAAATAATAATGGAATCATTATAGAGTTATCATCGAGAGGTTTCCAACGATACCTTCGAATTGTCCATCGAACTTCAAACAATTAAGTTATTAACCATCGATAGGACAAAAAATGAAACTTATGTATTTTTTTATATAAAAAAATAAATTTAATTAATAATTAAAATTTTAATATAATTTATGTATTTACAAGAAATTAATCCTTTATTAAATAAAGGGCGAAATATTTTAGAATTGGACGATTTAAATGACACAATATTTGGAAGTTGATTAATTTCTACACCACGCTTCATTTTCCATGATTACTAGCATTTGCATTCCGTGCAATGCATGAATGTTGGGTCCCGGGATGCTATAGAACTGGTGTATGGTGGGGGAGGGGGGGAAATACACCAGTAGACTTTTAAAACTTTTTCGACTGATGGTGTCAGAGATAAGGCTGAAAACGATGATCAGTTGCTTATAAAAGAGTTCAGTTAAGTAGAGATAAATACAGAGTAAGGTGAGAAAACTTTTCAAGAAACTGAAGGAATATCAGTAGAAATTCTCACACAGGTGCGGAAGCTAAGGGAACTGAAAAAGCCTTTAGTGCAACAAGTTATGCATTTTAAAGTTTCTCCTTTTAAGTTATCAGTTTCAGTAGAGTGATTGAAGACAAGAAACAAAAATGAAATACTGAAAGCGATAAATGACACAAGATTGTTACGTGGTTCGGAAACACGTTCCTACATCCACGGTCAGTCGATCAGGCTGACGAGTGATTTATGCTTAATTGTTCTTAATTTGGGGGTTTGCATGTGTTTATTTTAAGTTAAATATCCTGGAAATTGGGGCGTTTATGTGTTTGTTTTATGCTTTGCAGGAGATTCTGATTTGATAGATGGAATAGTGTTATTTTGGAGATTTTGGGTTAGAATGGCGTTTTTAGGCGCAAACTGTGTCCAGAGCTAAAAGCTTGCGCCAGAGCAGAGCTAAAAGTTCGCGCTAGAGCAGAGCTGAGAACCTGCGCCAGAGTAGAGCTAAAAGTCCGCGCCAGAGCAGAGCTGAGAAGCTGCGCTAGAACAGAGCTGCGCGGATAGGTCTGCATCAGAGCAGAGCTGACTTCCATAGTCAGAGCTGACCATCTCCAGAGCTGAACTTCACTATCAGAGCTGAATTCTCCAGAGCAGTACAAACTTATCAGAGCAGAGTCAACATATTTTTCCAGAGCTGACTTCCAGCTTTGTCATGACTCGCTAGAGCTGAACTTTCCAGAGCTGACTTCCAGCTCTGCCATACCTTTCCAGAGTTAGCACGTTTCCAGAGTTGGCGATTTCTCGCCAGAGCTACCGAGTTACTTGCAGAGCACGCGCCAGATGGACTTTTCTTCCCTGTTACGATTCTATTTCCATAAGGCCAAGTTTGCTGGGCCGATTTTGATGGTAATTAGGGTTGGAATGAAGTCTATAAATAGGGTCTTGTTATTCATTGTAATAATCACTCTTTTGCCCTAATCTTTTGTTCCACCTTGGAGAATCAACCTGCGAGCGCTGCAACCAAAGACTTAGGCGTTTTCAAGCTTTCTTGTTCTTCAAGTTTTCGAGTTCTTTTTGTTCTAGTTTACTTTAACGTTTAGCTTTATTTTAAGTTTCTTTCGATTTTGTAATCAAGTGACAGTGATTGCACCTTCGAGACGTTTACGGTATTTCGTATTTATTTCAATCTCTTTTGTTTCGTTATGTTTATGCTTTACTTTCATGTTTACGCTTTGATTTCAATTATGCAATTTCAATTCTGCACTTTAGTTTCATGCCTAGTAGATTAGAAGCTTTAATTTACAAGTCTTTAAATTATTAGTTTAGGAGCATTTAAATTCTTAAGTTGCTTTCACGTTAATCGTTTAATTCTTGTCTAGGTTTAATAGTTTATTTATGCTTTCGTTCTTTCATGCCTAGTTAATTACAAATTTAATTTCACGTTAAAGTTTATTTGACAAATTTTTAATCAAACCTTTACTGCTTTCTTGCGATATAATTAAAAGCCCTTAAAGATCTTCCTTGAGAGAAGACTTGGGTTAGCTTACTCGTTACAATAGATCTCGTCCTATTGCGAGTTAATCTAGCGTAGTGTTTAGGTTGAGTCAAATTTTGGCGCTGTTGCCGGAGAAGGTTTTAGGTGTTTTAGTTGTGTCACTTTTCTTTCTGCTTTTACTCGCTTCATTTAATTTTCAGTTTTTCCTGTTTTTGTTACTTTCTCTCCCTCCGGTGCGTTTAATCCGTGTGTTTAGTGTTGTGCATGCAGGGACTCCGTAGTTTGAAAGGACAACTGGTGTCTCCGTTGGATAGCACGAGCACAAGGGTTTTGAGAAAGAAAGGAGAGGAGAGCCCTGGCTCTAGTTTGGACGAAAGGGAGAGTGACAGAGCTGACGAGCACTGTCTTGACACCATTCTGGACGTTTCCGCGAACTCTGACCCCAACCGTCCAGAGCTGAATCCAGTACACGAGGAGATGGAGATGGCCCAAAATAACCTACAGTACATGGGCGACTTTTCACGACCTATAATTGAAGCCTCCAGCTCTGCCATAGTTCTATCCACTGCAGTCCGCAATTACATTTTGAAGCCCCATGACGCCAACCTTCTGCCGTTGTACTATGGGCTGCCGCATGAAGAAGCGTTGAGCTTTGTTAGAGATTTCTGTACCCAAGTGCAGACGTTCCCGCTTCTCAACATCACAGAGGATCAATTAAAGTTGAAGTGCTTCCAATATGCGCTAAAGGATAGAGCACGAAGTTGGTTGTTGTCTCTGCAGCCAAATTCGATCACTAATTGGAATGAAGCTTGCGAGAAGTTTATGCTCAAATTTTATCCAAATCATAAGACGCAGGAACTTCGTGCTAAGATTATGGATTTTATACAAGGAGCTGATGAGCCTTTTCATGAGGCTTGGGACAGATTTTAGGAGCTTCTACGGCAGTGCCCGCATCATCAACTTTCCAAGATGATGGTGATGCAATTTTTCTACGACGGGCTAGTGCAAACTGCCCAATTCATGGTGGACAGCACTGCCGGAGGGAACATAGCCCGAAAGACAGCGGAGGAGCTCAACCAAATTTTCCAAACTTTAGCCGAGAGCTCTCAACAGAAGTTGATCCGCGGAAAAAGGGTTGAGGCTAGCGCGGTATCACCGAATGGAGATTGGCAAAAGCAGATGGCCTCACTTATGAGAGAAGTACAACAACTCAAGATGAGCAAGATGGAACCGCCCCCTGTCCCTATGCAAAATGTAAAGCCATGTGGAATATGTGGAGATTTCAGCCATGGAGTGAATGAGTGCCACAGAATGGAGATTAGCGAGCAGAACATGGAGATGACCAAGCAGAATATGGAATCTCAGTCCGCAACCATCAAAAGACTTGAGACTACCATAGGGCAGCTGTCGGGCACTTTGAACCAATTGCAGTAGCAGCAGCAGCCCGAAAAATTTCATGGCCAGCCCTTGCAGACTCACCAGGCTCAAGCTATCACTGTTCTCCGTAGTGGTAAGATGGTAGATAATAAAGTGAATGTACCAGAGCAGATTACAGTACCAGAGCAGACATGGACACCAGAGTAGACCAGGGTACCAGAGCAGGTGACTCAACCTAGACACCTCTAGTTTGACTTGCAATAGAACAAGGACATCCTAGTGATGGTAAGTTGACCCAGTGTCATCTCTCAAGGAAGATATTTAAGGGCTTCTAATTGTATCGTAGGAAAAACAATAAAGAATTGATTTAAAAACAGTAAACTTGAATTTAAACTTAGACGTGAATTTAAACTTGAACTTATAAATTAATCTTAAAATTAATCTAGGCACAAAACTATAAAAACCCTAGGCAATAATTAAACAACTTAAATTAAATCTAACTTAAGAAATTAAAGATTTTCTAGTCTAGGCGTGAAACTAAAGTGCATAATTTAAATAACATAATTGAAAAGAAAGCATAAACATAAACGAAAAGCATAAACATGATTAAACAGAAATAAATTGAATTTAAATACGAAATACCGTAAACGTCTTGAATGTGTAATTGTGTCACTCAACCACAATCCAAGAATAAACTAAAAACAATTAAATTGTAACCTAACTTAAAGCAATGAAATTCGAAAACTATGAAGAAACTAAGAAAGCAAATAAACGCCTAAGTCTTGGTGCAGCGCTGGAATAACTCTCGCAAGGCAGCACAAAGATTAGGGCACGCAAGGATTAATTTTTACAAGTAAAACACGCTGCCCTATTTATAGACTTCAATTCAAACCCTAATTATCCTCAAACTTGCCTTGCAAAGCTAGACTCTTAAGGAAATAGAATTGTGCCTTCAAAGGTAACTCCAACAAAATCGTGCTCTGCAAGTTATCTTCAACTCTGGCGAGAAATTGGCTACTCTGCACGTTCAGTTCTAAAAGGGAAGTGCAGAGCTGAAAGTCAGCTCTGCATTAGCGAGCTTTGAAAAAGTACAGAGCCAAAAAGTCAGCTCTGCATAAGTTGACTCTATCGATCTTTAGCTCTGCTCTGTCAAATTTACTTTGGCGATCATGGCAGAGCTGGAAGTCAGCTCTGGCGGTCATGACAGAGCTGGAAGTCAGCTCTGGCGGTCATGGCAGAGCTGGAAGTCAGCTCTGGAAATTTAGCTCTGGAGAGAGTAACTCTGCTCTTGAACTTAAGCGAACTCTGGTGTGTCAGCTCTGGAAAGGTAGTCAGAGCTGGAAGTCAGCTCTGGCGAATTCAGCTCTGCTCTGAAGATTTTAGCTATGCATAGGGAAGTTCAGCTCTAGAAATTTCGGCTCTAACTTTGCAAGTAAGCTCTGCTATGCTACAAGGCTATCCTCGCAGCTCAGCTCTGCGACAGAGCTATCCTCACAGCTCAGCTCTGGCGACAGAGCTATCCTACAAACGCCATTCTTAACCCAAAATCTCCAAAATTGCACTCTTCCATCTATAAAACCCAAATCTCGTGCAAAGCATAAAACAAACCATAAAACGCACCAATTTCCAAAAGATTTAACTTAAAATATGCACATGCAAACCCCTAAAATTAGAACAATTAAGCATAAATCAGCAGACATGGACGCCAGAGCAGACCAGGGTACCAGAGCAGACATGGACACCAGAGCAGACCAGGGTACTAGAGCAGACAAGAATGCTAGAGCTGTCAAGATTGCCAGCTCTGCCGAATTCAGCTCTGCAGAATTCAGCCCTGCAGAATCCAGCTCTGTAGAGTTCAGTCCTGAAAAGTTCAGCCCTGCAAAGTTCAGCACTGCCGAGCTCAGCTCTGACGAGTTCTTGCGAAGAAGAGAAGGTAGAACAACAGAGGCAACCAAAAGACGGAGAGACGGAGAAAGAAAAAGGAGGTTAAACTTCACAAGTCTACTACACCTTATCGACCACCGATCCCTTTTCCGAGCAGATTGAGGAATGAAAAGCTGGATAAACAGTTTGCCGACTTCTACAACATGCTTGCTAAGGTCAATGTGAATTTGCATCTTCTTGACGTGATCAGAAATGTCCCTGTTTATGTGAAGTTCTTCAAGGAGTTGGCATCCAACAAAAGAAAGTTCAGAGATAATGAGAAAGTGCTGGTCTTGGAAGTGGCGAACTCGATCATGCAGCAGTCATTACCACCGAAGCAGCGAGATCCAGGTAGTTTTGTTATTAATATTTCTTTGGGGAATGGTAAGGAAGCTACGGGTATGTTAGATCTAGGTGCGGGAATTAACTTGATGCCTTACTCTATTTTTCAACAATTAGAGTTAGGTAATTTGAAATCTACTCGCATGTGTTTACAACTCGCTGATAGGTCCGTTAGGTATCCTCGTGGGATAGTAGAGGATATTCTGGTCAGAGTCGGGGGATTGATTGTCCCCGTTGATTTTGTAGTGTTGGAGATTGGGGAGGTTCACAAGAATGGTAGAGATCACACTCTGTTGTTAGGAAGACCCTTTATGGCAACCAATAACACGTTGATTGATGTTAAAAATAGAACTATTAAAATGACGTTGTTAGGGGAATCGGTGTCTTTCTCGGTGCATGAAAGTCGTGCAATGCCTTCGGAAAGTTTTACTAATGAATGCTTATATATAGATGTTATTAATGGCTTGGTTGAGAAGGTATTTGTGCAATAGCAGGAGTGTGTAGAAGTCTTTGCAGGATCAGCAGATATGGAAGAGTTAGCGCGAGAAGCCGAAGAGATGGAAAAGGCAGCGCTGCCTCTGGATGAACCGATGGAGTCCAGGAAGCCAGAGCTGGAACTGAAGGAACTCCCAGCCAATCTTAAGTATGTGTTTCTCGAAGAAGGAAAGGAGAAGCCGGTGATCATATCGGCAACGCTGTCTCAGGAGCAAGAAGCAGCGCTGCTAGCAGTGCTGAAGAGAAATAAGGCAGCGTTCGGATGGAGTCTGGCGGATATTAGCGGTATTAGCCCAGCCATGTGCATGCACAGAATCAACCTCGAGGATGGAGCTAAGCCAAAGTGAGGTGGCCAACGAAGATTGAATCCTGTCCTCATGGAGGTGGTGCGCAAGGAGCTTCTTAAGTTATTGGCGGAGGGGATCATCTATCCCGTCGCCGATAGCGAGTGGGTGAGCCCGGTGCATGTGGTGCCAAAGAAAGGAGGTATCACTGTCATTCGCAATGACAAAAGGGAGCTGGTGCCGACTCGTCCCGTCACGGGTTGGCGGATGTGCATTGACTATCGAAAATTAAACGCCGTCACAAAAAAAGATCACTTTCCTCTCCCTTTTGTTGATCAAATGTTAGATCGTTTAGTGGGGCATGAATTTTATTATTTTCTTGATGGCTTGTCAGGATACTACCAAATCGCGATCGTGCCAGAAGATCAAATCAAAACCGCCTTCACCACTCCTTTTGGGACGTTTGCATGGAAGAGGATGCCGTTTGGGTTGTGCAATACACCCGGGACGTTTCAACGATGCATGACGTCCATCTTCTTGGAAATGATTGGTAAATTCGTGGAGGTATTTATGGATGATTTTTCGGTGTTTGGGCAGTCCTTCAGTGATTGTTTAACTAAGATTGACTTAGTTTTACAAAGGTGTATTGAAAGTGGCCTAACCTTGAGTTGGGAAAATAGTCATTTTATGGTTACACGTGGTATTGTCTTGGGTCATGTGGTGTCTAAGCATGGATTAGAGGTCGACAGAGCTAAGGTTGAGGTAATTCAAAAGTTGCCGCCACCTATTGATGTCAAAGAAATTAGGAGTTTTTTAGGTCATGCCGGTTTTTACCGGCGTTTGATAAAAGATTTTTCTAAAATAAGTCAACCACTATGTAAACTGCTAGCTCAGGACGTACCCTTTAAGTTTGATGATTCTTGCATGAATGCCTTTGAGATGTTGAAACTGTAGTTGAGCTCTGCCCTGGTTGTGATTGCGCTTGATTGGACGCTGCCCTTTCAAATCATGTGTGATGCTTCTAATTATGCCGTAGGAGCCGTGTTAGGTCAGCGTGTTGATAAAATGTTGCGTGTGATTTATTATGCTAGTTTAACTCTTAACAGTGCACAAGTAAATTACACCACAACTGAAAAAGAGATGCTTGCCGTGGTCTTTGCCTTAGATAAATTTCGTGCTTACATCATTGGGTCTAAGGTAATTGTTCATAGTGACCATGCTGCGTTGAGATACTTGATGACTAAAACTCAGGCTAAACATCGTTTAATCCATTGGGTGTTACTATTGCAAGAGTTCGATGTTGAGATAAAGGATAGAAAATGAGTGAGAATCATGTGGCAGACCATCTTTCACGCATGGATAATAATTTGATTGAATCTGGTCATAAATTCATCCCTGAGTCTTTTCATTTTGAGTAAGCATATGAATTGACCTCTGCCGAGTTCAGCGCTGCCGAACCCAGCCCTGCCAGCTCTGCGAGCATTGCTGTTTAGCCCTATTTTGTGATGTTTTTATGGGCCTTTTTGTTGTGCATTCGAGCATGCTTCGTGTCTTTTTGCTCCATCCTTCACTTGCTCGATGTTATTTGGTGGTGTTACTGTTGTGTGCAGGAATCGGGAGTGGTCGAGCTGTTTGGCATCGTTTGGGAGCACTTTTGGAAGTGGAGCTCACGGCTGCCGCCGTCTCACGGCGGCCGCCGTCCACGGTGCCGCCGCCCCACGGCGCGCGCCGTGCAAGTCCGTGGAAGATTCAGCGAAGGCCACTCACGGCGGCGCCGTTCCATGGCGGCCGCCGTCCACGGCGCCGCCGTCCACGGCGCCGCCGTCCCTGGAAGTTCGGCAGTTACGTTTTTTCCTTTTAAAAGCCCATTTTTAGGGTTTTTCACCCCACTTTTCGACCCCAGCAGCCTCCAGGCGATTTTACCTTTGTTTTCCTAGTTTTAGAGTAGTTAAAATATCAACAAGCATCTTTTGGCTTGGTGGATTGAAGATTAAGTTAGTTTCATTACATTGGATTGAAGATTTAGATCGTACTCGCTGTAAGAACTCAGTTTATGTTTTCTATAGGATTGAATGCTAGTCTATTTCCTTTGCGTAGATTATTGTTGCTTCGAGTTTATTTGATGAATTGTTTGTTCTTTTATCTCGCCTAGATAATCGTTGTTCATGATTGATTGAATTAACTATTGCTTTCTAGATTGCTAGTTCAGAACCCTAGGTTTATTGGTTTTCCTGCGTTCTTAATCTGCTTCCTATCTTTCGTCTAGATAGATTTATATGTTTTATTTTAATTACGCATTAGTTAATCGGAAAGAGAGTGTCAGACCCAACTACCCGATTAGAGTGTTTAGGTTTATTTCCTGTTTTCTGTGCGTAGCATGATCAGAGCCCTGTTTAGCCTTCCTTGAGAGACGACTTGGGTTAGCTTATTACACTAGGACGACCTCGTACGATTGCGAGTCAATCCCTTAGGTGTTTTGGGTTGAGTCAAATTTTGGCGCCGTTGCCGGGGAAGGCTTTAGGCATTTGATTGTGTTGCATTTGTTTTCAGTGTTTATTTTGTTTCTTTCTTTTAACTCGGTTATTTTTCTCCCTCCGATGCGTTTGATTTGTTTGTTCGTGTTATGTATGCAAGGACGCAGAAGCTTGAAGAGAAAGCTTGCACCTTACTACAACAACATTTACCGACCTCGTGAGGTCCTTTTAAGCCTGGAGGAGGGGTCTGACTCAACTAGAAACACCTCTAAGTTGACTTGCAATAGAACAAGGACATCCTAGTGATGGTAAGTTGACCCAGTGTCATCTCTCAAGGAAAGTCTTTAAGGGCGTTTAGTAGTATCGCAGGAAAAACAGTAAAGAAAGCAGTAAAGAGATTGATTAATAAACTAAAACTTAGAATTAAAAACTTAAGTAAAAACCGAACTTAAAATTAAACTAGGCGAATTAAACTATTAAACCCTAGGCAAGATTTTAAAGAACTTAAATTAAACCTAACTTAAGAAATTAAATACTTGTAAATTAAAAACCAACTAATCTAGGCGTGAAACTAAAGTGCATAATTTAAATTGCATAATTAAAAAGAAAGCATAAACATGAATGAAAAACGTAAACATGATTAAACAAAATAAATTAAATTGAAATACGAAATACCGTAAACGTCTTGAACGTGTAATTGTGTCACGCAATCACAATCCAAGAATTAAAACTAAACAAAACTAAATTGAAACTAACTAGAACAATGAAAACTCGAAACTATGAAAGCACTAAGAAAGCAAGTAAATCCTAAGCTTCGGATGCCAACAGATCTCCAAGATGGCGTCTAAAACTAGGGCAAAGTATGATTCTTTTACAATGAAAAGTATGGCCCTATTTATAGACTTCAAATCCCTCTAGATCATCATGGAAGTTTCCATGCAAAGCCAGACTCTAAGAGGAATAGAATCGTGCAAAGGAAGGTAAGTCCAGCTGTGACGCGCGCTCTGGAAATAATCTCCACTATGGCGGAAATCGCGGCTCTCGCCAGAGAAACGGCTTCCGCTCTGGCTTCGATTTCTCTGTCTTTTCGATTCCTCTAGCACTTTCGATTCCTCTGGCGTTTTCGATTCCTCTGGCATTTTCGATTCCTCTGGCGCTTTCGATTCCTCTGGCGAGTGATTTCAACAGCGAAGTGATTCCTCTGGCGAGACTTTCATTCCTCTGCACTGACTATTGATTCCTCTGGCGATTGGATTTCTCTGCAGCGCGGGGCTTCGCTTCTCTGACGCGCCAGAGTATGCACAAAAACGTAATTCTTAGCCCAAATTTCTCCAACATTTGCACTCTTTATCTCGAAATCCTAAATCTCCTGCAAAACATAAAATACACCATAAAATGCACCAATTTCCTGAAGATTATCTTAAAATAAAGCACATGAAAGCCCCTAAAATTAGAACAATTAGGCATAAATCAGGGTCCGAGTCCAGTTCGAGAAACCTTGTGGGATCACAGTCTCGGCAGGAAGACTGTGAAGAGATAATCGCTTCCAACCCCATTCTGGAAGCCGTTGAGGATACACATTCAATGCATTCTGAAGGAGAAGAAGAAGCTCGGCCCAATCCTGACCAAGAAGCCATGGCGGAGCAGAATGTACAATACATGGGAGATTTCTCCAGGCCGGTTATTGGGAACACTAGCACTTCAGCGATAGTGCTTCCCACAGCAGTCCGGAATTACAATCTGAAGCCCAACGATTCAAACCTGCTGCCGCTCTTTCATGGGATGCCGAGCGAGGATGCCTTACAGTTCATCTGTGACTTCTGCACTCAAGTGCAGACCTTTCCACTGCTGGAACTCACCGAGGATCAGTTGAGACTCAAGTGCTTACCTTATGCACTCAAGGACCGGGCGAGAACGTGGTTATTGTCCTTGCCGCCGAACTCCATCACTACATGGGGAGAGGCATGTGAGAAGTTCATGCTCAAGTACTACCCTAATCACAAGACACATAAGATTAGGAGCCAGATAATGAACTTCATGCAAGAAGCTGATGAGCCTCTCCACGAGGCTTGGGAGAGATTCCAAGAGCTCCTCCGCCAGTGCCCACAACACCAATTAGCACCCGTGATGTTGATGCAGTTCTTCTATGACGGATTGATACAGACGGCACAGTTTATGGTGGACAGTACAGCAGGGGGCAACATTGCCCGAAAGACAACCAATGAGCTCAAGGAGATCTTCGACACACTTGCCGCGAGTTCTCAACAAAAGTCGGTAAGAGGAAGGAGGGTTGAAGCGAATGCAGTAGCTCCTAACAATGAGCTTCAGAAGCAGGTAGCGGACTTGATGAGGCAAGTACAACACCTCATGATGAACCAGGTGGAGGCTCCACCCGTTCGCGCACCATCAGCGGAAGGTTGTGGCATATGTGGCGAATTTGGTCATGGAATCAATGCGTGCCATCGAATGGGGGAATTCGCACCTGAAGGAGAAGCAGAGGTCTATGCTGCTCAGGGCTACCCGGGGAGGCCTCAATTTGAACAGAGGCCCATCTTTAATCAAGGGCAACAAAGCTCCAACTCGGGTTGGAGAAATGAGCAGAATTTGGGATGGAGGAACCAACCTCCGGGCCAAGGGTCGGGATCAAACCAAGGCAATCAGTTCCCCCGACCTCCACAGCAACTGGGGTATCAGAACCAGCAGCAGTTCTACCCATCTCAACCACAATCTTCATTCCCTCCGCAGCACCAACCTCCAGGCCCCTTATTTGAAGATCAGATGCAAGCTTTCATGCAAGCTAGCAAACAGGCGATGGAGGCTCAGAGTGCTACCATCAAGCGCTTCGAGACTACAGTTGGGCAACTAACAGGAGCCTTGATTCAGCTGCAGCAAGAACAGCCAACTGGGAAGTTCCCAAACCAGGACCAACAGCCGCATCAAGCTCATGCTGTGGCGGTAATCAAGGAGAATGCCCCAATAACCACGGGGAAATGGAGAAGCAAAACCGTGCAAGCAATCAAGGCTACCCAATGCCCCAGTGAGCCACTGCCACCTGTCACTGTTGCACCAGAACAACCACCACCCAAGCAAGGAGATCCAGGTAGCTTTATTTTTGATATTAGCTTAGGTGGGGTTGAAAAGGCTTTAGGAATGCTTGATTTGGGCGCGGCAGTCAATTTGATGCCGCTTGATATTATTGAGAAATTGGGAAATAAAGAGCTAAAATGCACGAATATTAAGATAGAGCTAGCTGACGGCTCCATTAGCAGCCCACGAGGCCTTGTTGAGGATGTTGAGGTGGTTGTGAGGGGGATTAGTGTTTTGGCTGATTTTGTTGTCCTTGATGTGGGAAAAGGGATTAGAGGCGAGAATGGGCATCTCGTGCTACTTGGCCGACCCTTTATGGCTACCACCCATACTCGCATCGATGTGGGTACGAGAACTGTAAGTATGGTAGGGGCAGGTAGAGCGGTAACATTCTCAGTTTTTGATAAAAAACCTACTACCCCCACTCCCTTAATTCAAATCTGCTCTTATGTTGAAACATTTGATGCTTTGGATGAGAACTATATTGTGCAGGAATTCCTTAATAAGCTGCAGGAGGAGGACGAGATCGTGGAAGAATTTCATGCTAACCTGCAAGATGAAAGTGAGATTGAGCAAGAATTCCTAGATAAGCTGCAAGAGGAAGATGATAAAGAGCAAGGCCTTCTGTGTGCTTTGCTATTGGAAGAGAAGCTTGATGAGGTTGGGTCACTCAATTTCGTTGGATGTGTGGATAGAGGGCCATCCCAGGATACGAGCATGGAGGACTCATTTGGAGGACCCGCAGCTGCAATTCAAGAAGATGTGTTTACAAGGGCGCTAAGGCAGCTGGAGCTTCAATCGGATTTTGGTTAAGGGGTTCTCTTAGTCGGGCTGGCGACTTAAAAACTAGCGCTGCATGGGAGGCAACACATGTTTTCTTGCTTTTTCTTGTTTCGTTTTTCTTTCGTTTTGTTTGTGTTGTGTTTTGTTGCTTCTGTTGTTTGGTGCAGGTTGTTGCGTTGGAGACTTCTTGTTCAATGGATGAGAGAGAGGCAGACATCGTGGGACACTACAGACTCACCACTGGATCGGTATTTAGGGAAGTTTCCTCTTTCACCCCTCTTTTTGTTTCCACTGAGGACAGTGCCAGATTTTAAGTGTGGGGGGGGGGGGGGTGTTTGTTGGTATTTGTAAATCCTGTGGGCGTCTTCTTGTTGTGTTCTTGGGCTTTCTTGTGTTGGGGCGAATGGTCCCCTTGTCTAGATTTCTTGTTTGTTTTTAAGTGCACCTCGCATGTTGATGGTGGTTCACTAGCGATTCTGGTTTGTGTTTCGAGTGGTTTGTTGTCCTTGTCCTTTGTGATTGATTTGTTCCCAATGTGGTGTAAGTAGTTTAATGTTTGGATGCAACACCCTGATGAGCAACTCTTGATGTGATTTGTCCGATAGAGGCTAGGGGGAGTGTTTTCATTGCAATATCCTAATATCTTTCTCTGTGTTGAAATGTATGGTTGGTTGTTGAGTTTTTGATAGCTCTGGGTCTCTGCTCCTCTGATGGCATCATTATGAGCATGGGAAACCACAGGAGAATATTTTGGATCACCTCCAAAAGTTCAATCTCGTGAATTACGGCCTATCTATTAAGAGCGAAAATAACTTGACCCAAAAAAAAAAAACAGAGAAGTGAGATGTGAAAAAATGAAAGAATGTGAAAAAGGAACGAGATATGATTGTAAAGGAAATTGCATTAGGAAATTCACCCCTAGCGGAGAATTGGGTTTGATCGGATTGAGTGGTTTCATCTTGTTGTTGCATTTTTAAACCTTAACTTTGAACACTTGATTGGGGACATTGATATCTTGGAAGACATGGATTGGTTGGTGTTTTGCTTGGTGAGAAGAATCGCTTGTGGATTTTCCTTCGATGTTGTGATTGTTGGTTGAGGACAAGCAAGGATTTAAGTGTGGGGGGGGTTGTTTAGCCCTATTTTGTGATGTTTTTATGGGCCTTTTTGTTGTGCATTCGAGCATGCTTCGTGTCTTTTTGCTCCATCCTTCACTTGCTCGATGTTATTTGGTGGTGTTACTGTTGTGTGCAGGAATCGGGAGTGGTCGAGCTGTTTGGCATCGTTTGGGAGCACTTTTGGAAGTGGAGCTCACGGCGGCCGCCGTCCACGGCGCCGCCGCCCCACGGCGCGCGCCGTGCAAGTCCGTGGAAGATTCAGCGAAGGCCACTCACGGCGGCCGCCGTCCCTAGAAGTTCGGCAGTTACATTTTTTCCTTTTAAAAGCCCATTTTTAGGGTTTTTCACCCCACTTTTCGACCCCAGCAGCCTCCAGGCGATTTTACCTTTGTTTTCCTAGTTTTAGAGTAGTTAAAATATCAACAAACATGTTTTGGCTTGGTGGATTGAAGATTACGTTAGTTTCATTACATTGGATTGAAGATTTAGATCGTACTCGCTATAAGAACTCAGTTTATGTTTTCTATAGGATTGCATGCTAGTCTATTTCCTTTGCGTAGATTATTGTTGCTTCGAGTTTATTTGATGAATTGTTCGTTCTTTTATCTCGCCTAGATAATCGTTGTTCATGATTGATTGAATTAACTATTGCTTTCTAGATTGCTAGTTTAGAACCCTAGGTTTATTGGTTTTCCTGCATTCTTAATCTGCTTCCTATCTTTCGTCTAGATAGATTTATATGTTTTATTTTAATTACGCATTAGTTAATCGGAGAGAGAGTGTCAGACCCAACTACCCGATTAGAGTGTTTAGGTTTATTTCCTGTTTTCTGTGCGTAGCATGATCAGAGCCCTGTTTAGCCTTCCTTGAGAGACGACTTGGGTTAGCTTATTACACTAGGACGACCTCGTACGATTGCGAGTCAATCCCTTAGGTGTTTTGGGTTGAGTCAGTTGCCAGCACTGCCAGCCCTGCGAGCGTTGTGCCCTAGTATGCGGATATTGTTAATTATTTAGTATGTGGAGTATTGAGACCAGAGCTGACATCGCAGGAGAGGAAGAGGTTTTTAGCTCTGTGCAGGCACTATTACTGGTAGGTTCCTCACCTTTTCAAGCTTGGGAAGGATGAAGTCATTCAACGGTGTGTGCCGACAGAGGAGCTGCAGCAAGTTCTGAAAATGTGCCACGAAGATCATTGCGGTGGACATTTTGGGGGGCAGAAGAAATCGCACAAAGTTCTCCAATCAGGTTTGTTCTGGCCCTCCATTTTTAAAGATGCTCATATTTTTACTCTTGCGTGCGATATGTGCCAGAGAGTAGGAAATCTCGGTCGAAGGAATGAGATGCCCATCCAGAGCATACTAATTGTCGAAATTTTTTATGTATGGGGCATCGATTTCATGGGGCCGTTTCCTGCTTCGCATGGGTTTCAATATATTTTGCTTGCTGTAGATTATGTGTCCAAATGGGTTGAAGCTATTCCCACGCGGACATGTGATTCTAATGTTGTGCTTAAGTTTGTGCCAGAGAACATTCTTTGTAGATTCGGATTTTCCAGAGCTATCATTAGCGAACGAAAGTACTAATGAGAGTTTCAGAGTAAACGGCCATCAAGTGAAGCCGTACTATGAGCACCAGAGCCCGCCGATGGTGGTTGAGTCTCAAGCTCTACACAATCCAGGCTAAGGATCAGAGCTGAAGTCGGGCTGGCGACTTTAAAACTAGCGCTTGGTGGGAGGCAACCCACTATTGGTTTGGTTTTAGTTTATGTTTTTCTTGTTCTTTGCTTTCCGTTTTTGTGTTTCTTTGATTTTGGCCAGCTCTGAAAGTGACAGCGTTGAGTCTCTGCTCCTCTAGTTTAAATATGAGCATAGGAAACCACGTGAAAAGACTTTGGATAACATCCAAATGGTTTTATTTCATGAATTATGGCTCAACTGTCGAAAAATTAAAGAATTAAGCACACAAAGTGTGAAAAATGGAGATATTGATTATAAAGGCGATCACATTAGGGAATTCACTTCTAGCGAAGAATTGGGTCTGATCGAATTATTTGCATTACCTAAGTGTTGCTTCATAAACTTTAACTTACTTGCATGATCGAGAGATGTGTATTGATTAGAAATTTTGAATCGACTGTTGCATGTTTGAATGGAAATATCGTTGAAACACTCTCTTCCTAGGATTCATATTGATTTTGCTTGAGGACAAGCAAAAGGCTAAGTGTGGGGGTTGATTTATGCTTAATTGTTCTTAATTTGGGGGTTTGCATGTGTTTATTTTAAGTTAAATATCCTGGAAATTGGTGCGTTTATGGGTTTGTTTTATGCTTTGCAGGAGATTCTGATTTGATAGATGGAAGAGTGTTATTTTGGAGATTTTGGGTTAGAATGGCGTTTTTAGGCGCAAACTGGTGTTCAGAGCTAAAAGCCTGCGTGATAACACTCATGTTTCCATGGTTTTTAGTGTTCTTATGATGTTAATTTTATAGGAAATATATCTACAACTTCTATTTCAGGTAAGTTTTCCAAATGCGAACTCAATAAACCTGAAATTTCCTTCAAAGTTTGAGTAAGAAACATGTTTCAAAAGATAAAGCAAATTAAGCATAAAACAATCATCCAACACTCAGTTTCCTATAAAATTGACATCATATGAACACTAAAAACCATGGAAACATGAGTGTTATCAACTCCCCCAAACTTAAGCCATTGTTCGTCCTCGAATAATGAGAAGAACACAATCAATATCACGAATGGGTAAGAAATCTAGCTCATCGATGCCTCCGAAAGAATAAGAATGATAGAATTCTCAAATCCTCAATAATTAAGCACAAAAATCACCAATAAACACAACTTATAGCAAAATCAACCTTGACATTCCAAACAATTGAATCTCACAAGGTATGTGTATCACTCAACTCTCAAATTTGATGGAATATATAGGACGTGTATGCTCTCATCGAATTCAATACAATGCAGATCTCTTACCATAGGCTTGCCAATCGTCTACAATCTCCATCGCTAATAGTGTGCCAGGACTAAGATCAAAAAGGTCTTTTTATTCGGGTTATAATGTAGGGACATTGGTTAAGGTAGGGAAATATAGGCTAAGTGACTCAAATAGATCAAGAACACCAACCTTATAGCTTCACTAATCAAGCATGGAATAAATTCCATCTTCCACCCAACTATATCACCATAATCAACACAACTCAAGGGATTTAATCATCACAAAACAGAACTAAATACTCTTTTATGCTCTCCATTTATTTCCAACACACAAAGTCGATTTTCAAACAAATATCTCAATATACACTTGACTTTATACTTTTTTTTTCTTTCTTTTTCTTTTCTTTTTTTTTTCTTTTCTCAACAACTTTCTAGAGCTTATAAGAGTAAATAGTAATACAATATCATCTCTTCTTTTTCACAACCTACTATGATATTCACCACACAAAGATCCCCATAGACTTCATCACCCCCTATCATCCGGCTAAAAAATAAAAGCTAAATAGGCTCAAAGTGGATAACAAAGGATAATTTTTTTCAAGGACAGTGTTTGGGAAAAATTGTGGCTAACAAAAGATGGCCTAAAATCATCTCATAATCCTGGGCACAACAGCAACCTCGACACAGAAACCATGGCAAGTTCTAGAAGATCACCACATGCATGACAAAACTCACAACAAAGAATAAACTGTGTATGATAAACAGTTATAGCTCAAAATCTCACAGGTTTATTCAACGTCTAAAAGTCAAGGTCAAAATCACTCTAGAATTATGCAAATTAGTTCTAATTATGCTCAAATCATCAAAGAAAATCAAATTCTAATTTTTTTTTTCCACAGAAATCATCATTGGCATCTTACCAGAAATCTCATGGAGCAACAATTAACTAAAAAAAAATCACACACCACCAACCAAGCAGGATAAAACAATAAAGCTAACAAAAAGATAAAAGTGATACACATATCTACTCTCACCCCCCTCCCCCAAACTTATTACAGAACATAAGTTCGAAAATAAGTTTGGAGGGATGATGATATGTGTGTCACTACTCACAGAAAAACATGCTCCATGGTGGTGGTATGAACAAAGCGCGAGTTCCCTCATCTTCCAAGCTCAACACTGCACTAAAAACTCCAAACAAAACAACAAAACAAAAATAAACAAAACGAAACTAAAAGAAAGAGAAACAAAACAAAAACGGTTGGGTTACCTCCCAACAAGTGCTTAATTTAACGTCTAGAGCTCGACGATACCTCAAAAACTCATGGAGGTCGGAAACAACACTCTAACCATTGGAAAGCTTTTCTACTCTTGGGTGTCCTCTCCACCAAAACACTTCTCTTGGCTCGGACATCCTCCACAAGCATTGCCTCCTTCTCATTCTTGTTCCGAAAAATCCGGAATTTCACTTTCTTCTTCTTGGGGGTATGGGTTTTCAAAGACCCCCCATCATGCTCCAAAAACAAACACATCTCAAAAGTCAGAACTTCTTTTGGTTTTGGAGTTTTTTTTCTTGGCTTCATACTTGGGCAGCTCATTCTTCTCAACCTCTTCATTCTCCGAATTTGCTAGAAAACTGTCAGCCAAATTTATCACTTCATTCTGGGGAACTTCCTTTGGTGGAGGTTTCTTGAAAATCACAGTTTCCCCATAGGCTCCCAATGTCATCGTCCCCCTTTGCATATCTAGCTTTGCTCCACATGTGGCAAGGAAAGGTCTCCCTAATAGCAAAGGCATCTTTGGATCCTCCGGAATATCCAACACTACAAAGTCGACTGGGAAGAAAAAATCACTCACCTTCACAAGCACATCTTCCGCAAGTCCTAGAGGTTTAGAGCAAGACTTATCAATAAGCTGAATTGTCTTGTTAGTTGGCTTCAAATCCCCCAGCTTCAACTTCCTATAAACTTTGAGAGGCATGACATTTATGCTTGCTCCGGTGTCACACATCACTTTCTCAAACAATGACTTTCCAATCTTCACAGGAATATTGAAGCTGCCCGGATCTTCTCTCTTTGGAGCCAACTGATACTCCTTCACTGCGAGCACCTCCTCAAATTCATTGAATGCTCTCTTCTTTTCCATCACAGCCTTCACAATTTGCACCTCATTTGGCTTGCTTCTCAAGATCTCCACGGAAGGAATATTCACAGCCAACTTCTTAAATGTCTCCAAAAACTTCTCATCCATCTTCGGCTTTGCCAGGCTATTCGGGAAGGGTGCTACAGGCTTGTACTCTGGCCTGGGAAACGTAGGAGTAGGAATAGGCTTCTTGACAACAGAGGTGTTCGACGATACCTTAGAAGTAGGCGGCGAATCGCACACAATCGTCTCCAGGTCATCCTCCTCCATAATCTCTACATTTTTTTCCTTTCCATTCTTGCCGTCCCGCTGCTCTGTATGATCCCGCTGCTCTTCATCCTCAACTGAATTATCAACCACCCGTATGGAATGACATTGCTGATTTTGCTGAGGCTGTTGATGTTGGCTCTTCGGATTGAACTGAGTGTTGCTAGGAAACTTTCCTGGTGTGTGCTGCGCAGCTGCTTGGTTGGCCATCTGACCAACTTGAGTCTCCAACATCTGCACTTGTTTAGACAGTGATGAAACATGATTTCCTATTTGACTCACTTGGGTTTCCATGTTGGTCTTCCACGCACCTACATTCGTTTCCAAACCACCTATCTTTCCCAACACCTGCTTCATCATGTCTTCCATCGAATCTTTCTTTGGCTCATTGATAACTCCTCCGCTAGACACAGAAAATCCAGGTGGAGGCTGCAAAGCATTGTTCGGATTGCCGTAAGAAAGGTTAGGATGCGGGCGTGCTCCTGGCTGGAACTGCTGCTGACCCTGTTGAAATTGTTGATTTCTGCCATACATTCCTGGTTGTCCTTGCTGGAAATTCCCATAATTTTTGCCATTCACAAAATTGACATCTTCCATGCTTGACGGGTCTATCACAGCTTGCACATGACGTCCAACATTCAACTCACCAATTTTTGTAGTCAGCTCTGCCAGCTGTGTAGCCATCGCTGCCTGTTGAGTAACCATTGCTGCCATAGGATCAGAACTTGATGCAGCTGCAACCTTCTTCAATTGTACTCGCTCAGATGGCCATTGGTAGCTTGTAGAAGCCATGCTATCAATAATGCTCCATGCTTCAGAACTGCTTTTCTGCAATAGAGAGCCACCTGCAGCTGTATCCATGTGCATCCTTGTACGCTCCCCGCAGGCATTGTAGAACATGATCACGAGCGTGCCTTCATCAAATCCATGGCTTGGGCACTTTCTGAGCTTCTCCTGATACCGCTCCCAAGTCTCCGCTAGCTTTTCGCCATCGTACTGTTGAAACTGCACGATGTCCATCTTCAACTTCAACGTAAGGCCAGGCGGATGAAACATGCGTAGGAATGCATGAGCCAAATCCTCCCACATGATATTCTCTCCCAGCTGCAGCGTATGATACCATGACTTCGCCTTATCCCGCAGTGAGAAGGGAAAAAGACGAAGACGGATAATGTCATCAGGGACACCATTCATCTTCACCGTGCTACACAGCTCCAGGAAATGCGCCAGGTGCGCATTAGGGTCTTCAATCGCTTGTCCACCATATTGGCTCTGTTGGACCATCGTGATCAAACCCGTTTTCAGCTCAAAGTTGTTAACGTTCACTCGTGGGGGCTCCTGGTACACATACTGTGGTATGAACGCTTCATTGATGGCTGGTTGTTTCTGAGCCTCTCTTGTCTCTTGTGCATCAAGCAGCTTCTTCAACTGCTCTTGCAAAGCTCGAATTTGGATTTGCTCTGGAGTAGCCATTGGATCTGTCTCAACTTGAGTGTTCTGTTTCTTTAGATTGCGCAAGGTCTTGTTGATTTCAGGGTCAAACTCAAAGAGAGGATTTCCGTGAGATCGTGTGTTCATATGCAACCTACAGAAACACAACTATTAAAAGTCAGAAAATAAAAATAAAAACAAATAAAACTTGCAGTACTATTAAGTCCTATTGGAAATATTAAAGCAAAATCTAAACAGTCCCCGGCAACGGCGCCAAAAAGTTGATCACTATTTTTATAGCAACAAAAACTGCAACTAAACAGTGTAATTGTAGCACAGAAATAGCAAGCAGAGTATCGTATCCACAGAGACTATTATGACGAAATCACTATATCTATTTCCTAAACAGACTCTGACAGTATGCAGGTAAACGAAAGTAGGAAGGTTTGATTAACTTAAACTAAAACGCAAATAGCAATAATTAAAATCACGCAGGAAATATCAAATATAAAAGACAACTGATCCTAGGGTAGTAAATTCATTAACTAAATCTATGCAATTAATCTATTAATCCTATGTCCAGTTATGATGAGAGATCACTTAATTAATCAATCACTCTCGCTAGAGCAGCAACGATCGTAGATTAGTAAATTATCTATCTCCGTTAGGTCTCAAGAAAATCTACTAACTCCCAATAGCTCCTAAGAATAGCTCCCCATGATCCACCTATCTCCGCTAGGTCTCAAGGTTAAAATCATATCATACATTCCTGAATCCGCTAAACAGTTATCTCCGCTAGGTCTCAAACCGAATAGCTAAACATGCAAACTATTGATCAGATAATTCACAAGAAATTAAGCACCAGGAATTATGAATCATAAACTGGAAGGCACAAAGGTATTAACAAATAAATCACATAAATTCAATCAACTATTTACAAACCCTAGAATCAGCTAAGTGAAACTAGCCAGACATAATAAAAGAAAGCATAAACATAATTAAAAAGAAAGCAATTGGAAAAACTGAATTATATAAAAACTGAATAAGAACGAATGTAGCAGCTTGAATCTTCAATCTTATGGAAATCCAATCCAAGCAATAAAAACTGGAAAGCAATAAATTCTAAAGCTATGAAATTGAAAAACTAAAGTTGGGGACTGAAAAAGGAACCCCAAAATAGGTCAAAAGAAGACCTATTTATAGTACGAGGGTAAAATACAGAGTTTGAGCTCGAAAAGGACTTGAAAAACGCCTAAAAAACGCAAAAATACGGAGGTGGCGCCGAAAACTCGGCGGGCTGCCCGGCAGTCGCAGGCCGGTCGCCGGCTCCTTCCCAAAAATCCTTCTTCGGGCGGCGGTCGCCGCCCGGTCGCCGCTGGGTCGCCGCCGTTTCGCTTCTGCGCGCGACTTTCTTGTTTTGGTCATAACTTTCTCGTCCGAACTTCGATTTATGATCCGTTTGCGCTCACGAACTCGTATCGAGACGATCTACAACGATCACTTAATTAATCAATCACTCTCGCTAGAGCAGCAACGATCGTAGATTAGTAAATTATCTATCTCCGTTAGGTCTCAAGAAAATCTACTAACTCCCAATAGCTCCTAAGAATAGCTCCCTATAATCCACCTATCTCCGCTAGGTCTCAAACCGAATAGCTAAACATGCAAACTATTGATCAGATAATTCACAAGAAATTAAACACCAGGAATTATGAATCATAAACTGGAAGGCAAAAAGGTATTAACAAATAAATCACATAAATTCAATCAACTATTTACAAACCCTAGAATCAGCTAAAGGAAACTAGCCAGACATACTGAAATAAAACATAAACGTAATTAAAAAGAAAGCAATTGAAAGAACTGAATTAAATAAAATTGAAAGAATGATCTTGAATCTTCAATCTTGTGGAAATCCAATCCAAGCTCTAAAAACTGGAAAGCAATAAAAATCTAAAGCTATAAAACTGAAAAACTAAAGTTGGGAACTGAAAAAGGAACCCCAAAATAGGTCAAAAGAAGACCTATTTATAGTACCAGGGTAAAATACAGAGTTTGAGCTCGAAAAGGACTTGAAAAACGCCTAAAAAACGCAAAAAATACGGAGGTGGCGCCGAAAACTCGGCGGGCTGCCCGGCGGTCGCCGGCTCCTTCCCAAAAATCCTTCTTCGGGCGGCGGTCGCCGCCCGGTCGCCGCGGGGTCGCCGCCGTTTCGCTTCTGCGCGCGACTTTCTTGTTTTGGTTATAACTTTCTCGTCCGAACTCCGATTTATGATCCGTTTGCGCTCACGAACTCGTATCGAGACGATCTACAACTTCTATTTCAGATAAGTTTTCCAAATTCGAACTCAATAAACCTGAAATTTCCTTCAAAGTTCGAGTAAGAATCATGTTTCAAATGATAAAGCAAATTAAGCATAAAACAATCATCCAACACTCAGTTTCCTATAAAATTGACATCATATGAACACTAAAACCATGGAAACATGAGTGTTATCACTGCGCCAGAGCAGAGCTAAAAGTCCGCGCCAGAGCAGAGCTGAGAAGCTGCGCTAGAGCAGAGCTGCGCGGATAGGTTTGCATCAGAGCAGAGCTGACTTCCATAGTTAGAGCTGACCATCTCCAGAGATGAACTTCACTATCAGAGCTGAATTCTCCAGAGCAGAACAAACTTGTCAAAGTAGAGTCAACATATTTTTCCAGAGCTGATTTCCAGCTCTGTCATGACTCGCCAGAGCTGAACTTTCCAAAGCTGACTTCCAGCTCTGCCGTACCTTTCCAGAGTTAGCACGTTTCCAGAGCTGGCGATTTCTCGCCAGAGCTACCGAGTTACTTGCAGAGCACGCGCCAGATGGACTTTCCTTCCCTGTTACGATTCTATTTCCTTAAGGCCAAGTTTGCTGGGCCGATTTTGATGGTAATTAGGGTTGTAATGAAGTCTATAAATAGGGTCTTGTTATTCATTGTAATAATCACTCTTTTGCCCTAATCTTTTGTTCCACCTTGGAGAATCAACCTGCGAGCGCTGCAGCCAAAGACTTAGGCGTTTTCAAGCTTTCTTGTTCTTCAAGTTTTCGAGTTCTTTTTGTTCTAGTTTACTTTCACGTTTAGCTTTGCTTTAAGTTTCTTTCGATTTTGTAATCAAGTGACAGTGATTGCACCTTCGAGACGTTTACGGTATTTCGTATTTATTTCAATCTCTTTTGTTTCGTTATGTTTATGCTTTACTTTCATGTTTACGCTTTGATTTCAATTATGCAATTTCAATTCTGCACTTTAGTTTCATGCCTAGTAGATTAGAAGCTTTAATTTACAAGTCTTTAAATTCTTAGTTTAGGAGCATTTAAATTCTTAAGTTGCTTTCACTTTAATCGTATAATTCTTATCTAGGTTTAATAGTTTATTTATGCTTTCGTTCTTTCATGCCTAGTTAATTACAAGTTTAATTTCACGTTAAAGTTTATTTTACAAGTTTTTAATCAAACCTTTACTGCTTTCTTGCGATATAATTAAAAGCCCTTAAAAATCTTCCTTGAGAGACGACTTGGGTTAGCTTACTCGTTACAATAGATCTCGTCCTATTGCGAGTCAATCTAGCGTAATGTTTAGGTTGAGTCAACGATTACTCGCTTGTGCTTACGGGTGTACAACAAACCTTATGACTGAAACAACTGTTTCAGTGCCAACACACTGGGTTGGACTTCTCGTCTCTTTTCTCAATCTCGCAAATTCGCTAAGACTTCACTCGTCTTGCTTGCGGGGGCTAAGAACTCTTCGAGTCTAGACAACCGTCTATAACTCTATCACTCAAACTCTCTTTTCACTCGGTTGAAAAGGGGTTTGTTCTTTCAACTAAATTACAGAGAACATGCTGTTTGTGATAAGTGCTTAGGCTAAAGGTTTACAATGTATTGCCTAAGTGTTCTAAGAGAATATAGGTAATCAAGAATCTGATTTGAGCTTTGTATATTCTCTTCTTCAATTTAAACTTTGGATGATTGTGAGTAGGCTGCGTTGCAAATTCGATAGAGGTTCAGCTTGTGTGATTGAATCGGTGAAGAGTGAATTTGAACGTTGAGCCTATTTATTGGTAATGTCTTGAATAGATACGTTGGAGGAGATGTTCTTCATAAATTGCTGTTGTGAGACATGCTTGAATTTGGGCTGAAGTCTTCAATCTTCTGATCTTCATAAAGCTAAAAGAGGTAATGTCTTCTTTCGCTTGGAGATGGTGTTTGCAGGCCGATGTGACACGGAAAGAGAAGCTTTGTGTCAGGAAGGACGATCTTCTATCTTCGGCATTTAATGCTTTTGTCCTTTGCATTAAATTCACCTTATATGGCGGTTGACTACTTTAGCTTCTTGAGGAACGGACTGATGCATTCTAAAGTATCAGTCCGAGTAATGTCAAATAGACTTCAGTGCTATTCCTTCAGTCGGCTTAGTTGATCATGAATCTTCAATCTCATGCTTCAGTCAACAGACTTCAGTCTTCAGTCAGGTGTCTTCAGACATTGATCTTCAGTCTTTGCCGCTTCAGTCTATACTAATGAGGACTAAATGTAACACCCCATATTTTACCTCGCTATTAATAGTATCGAGATACTATTGAGAGCTCTGAGAGTTTTGCACTAGCTTACCAACGATGAGAGAGAGTTATCGATAGATGGTAAGGTGAGTAAAATTAGAGATGTTGATAGAATTGAGAAAGATGATAGAATTGAGTTAGAGATGCTGATTGAATTGAGTTGAGATAGAAATGCTAGAGATACAGTCGAGATAGTGAATGAGAGTCACTATAGAGAAGATTTAGTTTCGAGAGATGATTGGATTGACGATGAATGACGTGCATTTTTTATGTGACTTTTGTGTGAACTATTTGATTGATCATTACGTGACTTACTTGATACGTGTGTACTTATGATTAACTAATTATGACTTTTGTGATAATGATAGTATGTGAGATTGATTTTCATTAAAATTCTCTTCATAAATGAGACGAATATATTTTATCGGTGAATAGTGTTGTCATTATTGAGAAGATCTTTCTTCACGGAATTTCTCAAAATTTATTTTCTGAGATAAGTACGGGCTTGATTAATTAGTACTTGCCTAAGTGATTATTATTATTGTATGGCCACATGAGTGCATAATGTATGGTTTTGAGTTAATTAGTGTATCATAGTACATGGTTTAATTCTCACCACACATTCCTACACTCTCACTTGATTCTTTTAATTAATTTTCACATGTGTTTTTTTTTTACAAGTGGCCAAGTGGGTAGACAAAGCATTAATTGAGCATTTAATGCTTTATTAACTTAGGGAGCAAGTTTTGCTCTTAACCAAAACATTTTTCTCTCTCTCATTTTCTCCCTAATTTTCGCCCCTCACCTCTCTCTCTCTCCCTTATCTCTCTTTCCTCCATGAACCTCCAATAGAGAGACCTTCCGAGCTTCCCAAAATCACATCTATGGTATAATCCTTCACTAAATCAAGTCCTAAACACTTTCTACACTTGTATTCAAAGATATTAGTGGAGTTTAAGCTTGAAGCATAGAAAGAATGTTTTCATTTCTCTTTGAACTACTTGAGTAAGTGTTCTAATCTTATGGATCTAGACTTTATAATGAGATATATGTGTGTAGATGGATGATTGAAGCATGAAAACTTCCCCCTTTTTTAAATTTTTTTTTCGAAAATATAGGGCCTTTGCTCTTCAAAAATTTTTCTTATTCTTTTCTCAATTTGGGATGAGATTTATGCTTACCAAGGTGTTTTGAGATGTTCGCTATGTGTGTTGAAAAGCTATGTCATGTGATGTAAATTTTTACTTAGGTTAGTTTACCTAAAATTGGGAATTTTTGAGTCTATGGTTCGAATGATAAATTGATGATGAGTATGAGCTTATGAGATGATTAATATGATAATTGATGGATTGGATTGATGACTGGAAGTGATGGATGGAATTTGGAATGAGTTAGTTTGATGAAAATTAGGTATTTTTACCTATGTGCTTGAAATGATTATGTGAATGCTTATATTCAAGTTTGAGTGAGCTAATTGCTTAGATCTAAGTTTTAATTGGTTAATTGAGCATGATTAATGATTTTCTAAAAAGTTAGTTTGACTAAAATTTAGACTTTTAATCTATGAGACATAAGCTTAAATTGACTATGATTAATTGATTAAAAACATGTTTAGACTAAGTATCCATGATCAATTTGATTAATTGTTGCTTATATGTGTTTTCACTTAAGTTTAGTTTACTAAAATTTGGGTAATCATGATTTATGAGATCCCTACTTAAATTGATGATGTTTATATCTTATTCGGAGCCTATATAGGACCATGACATAATTAGATTGTGAATCTTCAAGGAAATATGATTTTTCACCGAGTTTAGTTTGTATGTTTACATGAGATCTCTCATATGCGATGAGTTGAGTGTTAAATGTGAACATATATGGCTATGTGATGATTATTTGAGTTTATATATGCTATATGAGATGAAACGAACCATCCCCTAAAATTATATGAGAGGTCCGAAAATGATGAGTCAAAGGAGAAGTCGAGTTTGATTTTTCTTGAGTCGTATGATTGTATATTTATGTTCTTGGGTGTTATATGAGTTTAATTTGAATTTTTGAGAATTTTTCATCGACGGAGTTTGGAGATGAGACTTTTGCTTTTATGTTCAAGTTTGGAGCTATTTTGAGACTCCACTGACCTACTTTTTTCGAAGGGTTTTGTTATCCAAAAGTTTTACAAATTTTATGGTGAGTATATACGATAGTCCTGAATTTCCTCGTAAAATTTCAAGTCATTTGGACTTTATTTACTATTTTTCTAAAATGTAGAACTCCAACTGCAACTTTCTACCAAAAATTTTCCAGAACAGACCCTAAAGCCACCTTTTTCAGTAGCTTTCCGAAATGTTTTACCTTCCAAATTTTTATGATAAAGATTTTATTGTGTTATATAGTTACCCACAAAATATCAAGTCATTTCAGCGATTTTTACTATTTTTCAAAAATCAAAACTTTCAGTTGCGCAAAACTGCCGGATATGGTAGACTGTAGGGGAACGGCCATATCTCTCAAACAACTTGGAGTTATTCAACCTATTTTTTTTAAATGAAACTAGGACCATGACATAATTAGATTGTGAATCTTCAATGAAATATGATTTTTCACCGAGTTTAGTTTGTATGTTCACCTTATATGGCGGTTGACTACTTTAGCTTCTTGAGGAACGGACTGATGCATTCTAAAGTATCAGTCCGAGTAATGTCAAATAGACTTCAGTGCTATTCCTTCAGTCGGCTTAGTTGATCATGAATCTTCAATCTCATGCTTCAGTCAACAGACTTCAGTCTTCAGTCAGGTGTCTTCAGACATTGATCTTCAGTCTTTGCCGCTTCAGTCTATACTAATGAGGACTAAATGTAACACCCCATATTTTACCTCGCTATTAATAGTATCGAGATACTATTGAGAGCTCTGAGAGTTTTGCACTAGCTTACCAACAATGAGAGAGAGTTATCTCATTTTTCTCATTTTAAATATTTTGAGATTTATGTTTAAGAGCAATGAGATATAAAAATAAGTTATTGACGAGATGAGATTTCTAATAGGTTGAACTATTATATTTTCGATGATGGGATTAGAGAATGAAATACTTTGAGGAAATAAGGATGTAGGGAGATGTTGGTTGAACATTGATGAAGTTAAAATTTTCTTTTCTTTCATTAGTGGTATAGCAGCTCTGGCGAAACCAAGCTCTAGCGTAGCCGAGCTCTACTCTGGAAGCAGAGCTGAAGATTGAGCTCTGCATGTAACACCCCGTACTTTTATGAGTAGTAGAAGTGTCGAGACACTACAGAGAGTACTATGGTACTGAGAGATAAGATTATAATTAAGATAAGATGGAGTTATGGTGATAAATAGAGATATTGAACATTAGAGTTACACCTTTTGATGAGATAAGTTATTATTCTAGATGGAGATATTTTGATGTTTGAGAGTGTTTGATGAACTTTGAGAATGGAAAAGTTGACGAATTTTCGAGTTACTCTTGACTGCACTATTCTGCCTTGAGTCTTGCTCTACTCTGCCGAGTTGGGTTTTCGCTGCTTCAAACCAAGAAGTCATTCCTCTGCCCTTCTGCCCAGACAGAGGGGAAGTCATTCCTCTGCCCTTCTGCCCAGACAGAGGGGAAGTCATTCTTCTGCCCAGACAGAGGGGAAGTCATTCCTCTGCCCTTCTGCCCAGACAGAGGGGAAGTCATTCTTCTGCCCAGACAGAGGGGAAGTCATTCCTCTGCCCTTCTGCCCAGACAGAGGGGAAGTCATTCTTCTGCCCAGACAGAGGGGAAGTCATTCCTCTGCCCTTCTGCCCAGACAGAGGGGAAGTCATTCCTCTGCCCTTCTGCCCAGACAGAGGGGAAGTCATTCTTCTGCCCAGACAGAGGGGAAGTCATTCCTCTGCCCTGACAGTGAATGCATTCCTCTGGCGAGCATTTCTCTGCTTTGTTAATTATCCAATACTTGATGGCTAAGTAAATGGGGTTATATATATATAACACCTTTCTCTTTCATCCCCCATAACAGACGTCCCTTTCCTCTCTCTCCTCTCTCTTCTCTCTCTCCTCTCTCGACTGTCATTACCCAACGCCATTGATAAGCTGGTAAAAAGCTTCGTAAGTTACTTGTATCCTATAACCACCGATTAAATCTAGCTGAAAACACTCGTATATCCATAGAACGAAAGCTGGGTTTGAGCTAGGAATCAAGAAGGTGGAACTATACTTTTCGTTACAGATCATAAGAGTAAGCTTCTAAACACATGAATCTACTTATATCTAAGCTTTATGAGCATGTAGATGAGGGATTAAAGCATGAAAACAACTCCTAATTCAAGTTGGTAATTTTCGAAGATTACTAGGGTTGGAAGTCTTCTACAATTTTGTCGTCTTCTAACTTTAAGATGGAGAGTATATACATGCTATTAAGATGTTAATTATTGGTCTTTGAATGAAAAGCATGATTTTGATTTTGAGATATGGTATATAAAGGTGTTAGGTTGTGTGATGTTGGAAAGTTGAAGTTCATGAAGAAAGTAAGGGCTAGAGTATAAAAATGAGCTTATGAGATTGTAGCTATGATTGTTGATGGATTAAAATGATGATTAAAGATGATTGATAAAGATTATGATGAATTGGTTTGATAAGAAATAAAGTATGCTTGGCTATATGTTTAGGGTGGACTAGTTGATAAGTGAATTGGCTAGCTTATTTAAGCTACTGACTTGATTGTTTTCGACAGGGTTGTTGATACCCAAAAATCTTGAAAATTTTATGGAACGTATATATAAGTGTTAGGAACGTTCATGTAAAATTTGAGGTCATTTGAACATCGTCTGATAACCTTTTAAGTTATGAGTCTCCAACTGCAACTTTCTACCGAAAGTGTGGAAGAAACAGATACTAGAGTAACTTTTCCAGTAGCTTTTCATGAGTTTATGGTTTTCAAATTTTTATATGAACAAGATGAACATGTTAGCTAGCTACCCATAAAAGGTTAAGTCTTTTTGACAAGATCTACTATTTTTTTAAAATCAAAACTTTCAGTTGCACATAACTGTCGAATATGGTAGACTGTAGGAAAATGGTCATATCTCCTAAACCACATAGAGTTTTGCAACCTACTTTTTTTTAAAAGAAACTAGACTTCAAGAGGTTTCAAACGGTATGAGTCCCAAATCCAGGAAGGTTCTGAGGTAAAACAGTTTATTCCTCGAAGTTAAAACAGAAGAGTATGAAGTCAAGTATGGTTTTTCACAATTACACCTACCTTTGATTTAGTAACTTGCATGTGTAAATGACGATAATTACACACCGTAGTAATTCATAAAAAGGCTAATGGAGTATATATATGTTTAAATATATATAGATGTAATACTTTTCCGAGATAGATTTACTTAACCAAATTTGGTTCACTTGAGATTTTTAACCACATGGTGAAGTCATTAAGCATTATGTGAGTTATCTGATATTAAAGAGGGTGTTATAACATTATAACTTTGGTATGTGATTGTTATATGGGTTTGAGTATCTAGAAGTCGTTCTTTAAGGAACAGATTAGACTTAAAATTTTGATGATATGTTGAAAATAGAAACGATGAATATTTAGGAAGTATTATAAGAGTGATTTTGTTATGAAGAGTGATTAGTTACAAGGAAACAATGAGGAAGAAAGACTAATACTTAGATAAGAATAGTAAACCTAGTGAGGATTTGTCTGATTGACGTTTATTTTATTACATGATCATCTATGCCAACGATGATATCTGAAGACACAAGTTAAGTAGGATTTTTCCGAAGTACAAGGACCAAAGCTAAGATTTCCAGGTGGGCATTACTTTCTAATACTCCTATTACTGGCTTTCTAAATGATGATTATGATGATGTTTATAAGTTTTAAGATGATCTGAGATAAATTGATGTTTGAACTAATTAACTTGCCGAGTTTTGATGACGACGAGCCTGTATGTTACCCTCTACGGATGAGACAATTTTGGGTCCTGCCAAAGGCGGGATTGTGTACACGGAGGTAACCGTGAGCTGTATACCGGGTTGGCCGGTCAGAAATGACTGTTAGCCGACTGTCAGGTCGGCCGGTTACGATGCTTGAGAAGGAGGCCTACTTCTCAGTACCATGATGATGATGAGTTATAGAAGCGGTACTACATGCTAAGTATTTATGACTGCAGTCTATTTTTCATTACTTTATGATGCTTATAATTTATCAATTGCTTACACAGGTTCTTTTAAAGAAAAACCCCTGTGTGATGTATAAATGGCAAGTTAAATGTATAGCTCTAAGAGCGAGCTTGTTTATTTTCGGCTTATGTCCACTGAGTATTTTATACTCAGCCCTGCATGTATTTCTAAATGTGCAGGATGAGCAAGGAGAGAGATTGGGGGATCGCTGGAGGGCTTTTGTTCATCGACGACCTTTTTAGTACCGTATTTCACTCCTATACGGTAGTGTGATTAGTTGAAGACTAGCTATGAACTTAATTAGGATTGTTACTCTCAGCTATATGTCTTCATATATATAGTCTGATCACGTTATGCTGTGCTACCCTGAACATTATGAATCATTGTAAATATTTAACTATACTCCCTTTTGTTTTCGTTGACTAGAACCTTGATACATTTGAATGTATGAAGCCGACCATGTTTCTATTAAGTTTGATGATATTTTATTGCTTTAACTTGAATTATTAGTAACTTCCGCTTGATGAGTCTTCTAGTTCGCTTGTTTTTACCCTATCTTTTTATTAGTCGTATCGATACCCAATCTACGCTATCACTGGCTAGATGTCGGGCTGCGACAGAGTGGTATCAGAGCAGGTCGTTTGCTCTGAGTTTCATTCTTGATTAAGTTCAAACTCCTTGATTGAGTTAAACTTTCACAATTGAGCCAAATGATTGATTTCAACTATCCTTGAGTTGAGTAAATCTTTTGATCTCATTTACTCATGAGACTAAATCCTACCTTGAGATTGAGTCTAGCCTACCTTGAATCCTTAGGCTAGAGTGAAAGTAAGATTGAGAGTAAGTCTAAAACAACACCTCAGCGCCCCATCTCCTCCGGATTATCAAGGTAAGCATTACTATTGCATTGTTTGATGTTGAAATTTTATTTGTGATGTACTAACGAGATATGTAATGTTTTGATGGATGGAACTGCTTGAGGTGATGGAATATGATGTGAGCCAGTGGTTTTGGAATAAATGGAGAAATATTGAGGCTAGAATAGCCAATGCACCACCGTACCAAACGAGATTGAGTATGTCATTGTTTGAGATGTATCAAGTAAGTTCCTTATCCTTGATGTGATAGAAGTTAGAATTTTATTTCAGGATGCAGCGACGTTTAAGAGAGATGATGCGCCGATGGTTCAGGGATTATAGGCCCCAAGAAGGGGATACACTCGGAGAATTTTTAGCCCACTACCACAACCGATGGCTGGAGACTACCACATATGGGATTGACGAAGCAGAGGCTATCACGAGATTGATTCCACAGTTACCACCTGAGTGGCAAGGTTGGGCGGCTTCACTAGTGCCGCAGTATATAGTTAGGACTGAGTTTGGACGTTTAGTGCGTGCAGATTTTAGGGGTTTTGTAGCGATGATTAGTCACCGCTACCTTGCTTTTGATGATCCCCCACCACCACCTTATGATGCACCCCCTCCTCCGACAGATCCTTTTTCGATTTTACCTGCACCCCCAGTTGATGAGGTTCCGTATATTCCGGAGCCATTCGTGCCTGATGAGGCCGTTGCTTTTGAGCCCATTGTCCCGGATTCTGCTGTTCCAGAATCGGGTATTCTGCAGACTGGATCACCATACATGGACTTTGATCCATTTCATTATTTGACATTGATACCTTTTCCCAGTGCTGATCTGCCTCCTTGGGAGCCGGCCCCAGCGACAGCGCCATTATCATTGCCTCATTCAGAGGTTATACCACCTATTCCATCTCCGATGCCTTGTACTGAGTATGTGCCTTTTGATCCTTACCCGAGGGTTACTCCTCTACCTGAGCCTGGCACACTTGAGTTTCAGCATTATATGCATCCTATTCTATACCCACCATCCAGAGATGCACAGGAGGGACCGTCTCATCCGATTCCGATTGATAGTGATGATGAGGACCCAGATGAGGAGACGCCAGAGATGACAGTTGGGCATGGACAGACCCGACCACTACGGCGTCGGACCACTGCTGATGGAGTCGATGTATGGGAGCCTATTCCGGAGCCACCTGTTTGTTACCCGATGGTAGACACAGATGTTGAGGATGAGACGGAGGATGATGATGATAGTGAGGAGACCGAGCCTAGTGAGGATGAGGAGATTGAGCCCAGAGAGGATATGACAGTAGATGATGCGGGAAGTAGAGTATCCGGAGATGCTTTCGGTGGGACTGGATGGGTCTGAGTGAGAGTAGCTACATATGATGATGGGATGGAGATGCTTATATGAAGATAGATGTATATAGATAAGAGATGCATAGTATAGTGTGTATATCAGTATCTAACATATATAGATGCCTAGTACGTATGACGACCATTTTGATAGAGCGTCATAGTATGCATTAGGGACTTTTTGCTGTATATATCCTTTTTTGTAAAAGTCCTCGTAAGAGGCAATTTTCATATATATATATGATGATGACCCGAGGGTCTTTTATAAATAAGAGTTTTGTTTTATGCTTTCATATTATGATGTTAAATACAAAAAGAGATTTTCCACTAAGAGATATAAATGTTATAGAGGTAATATGATGTTGAGTAAGAACCCTAAGATTGATAATTTAGAATAACTCTTTTTGAGGCAAAATCCACGAACATTAAATGGATCAGGAGATCCCGCTGAAACCGAGGAGTGGATTCAAAGTATGGAGAGAATTTTCAGATTCCTTAGATGTAACGACGCTGAGCGTCTCATGTGTATGTCGTATCAACTTAAGGGATCCACAGATTTCTGGTGGGAAGCGAAACAGAAAACGATGAACGAGGAACAAATAACAGCTCTTACGTGGGAGCAATTCAAAGAAGCTCTTTGCGAGAAATACATACCCCGAAGCTATCGAAAGAAGAAAGAGATGAAGTTTATAAATCTGAAGCAAGGGAATAAGACGGTAGCCGAGTATGACCGACAGTTTTGCGATTTGGCTCGATATGCTCCATATCGAGTAGATACAGATGAAAAGATGTCGGAACTGTTTTGCTCTGGATTAAAGCAAGAGATACGAGTCGTTTTAGCGAGTCAGAGTGCGCTAACCTACGTTGAGGCTTTAAACCGAGCACTAGACATGGAACTGGCAATGCAGCCAGAGAGACCGAGTCAAGGCCCGATGCCACAATTAAACCCGAGTTTTCAATCGGGAAACCATCCTTTTGCTGGACAAGGCCAAAAGGGTAAGAGAAAATGGGATGACCGAAGTCAGGGTCCCAAGAAGCCGTGGCAGAGTCAGAATGCGCCACCGCAGTTTCAGAACAGAGATAAACGGCCTTATGTTGGCCCAGCTGAAGGAATATTAAATTGAATTAACGTTCCGTTTGCCCGATGATCGTTTCTTGGTTATTATTAATTTACCATACAACGATTAATCTTAACATGCTCCTATGAATTTAACAGCTGCACATAGGTGTTAGGAATTACTTACTTGTAAAGCGGATGCACAGGTCGTTGATGATCGTGTCGAAAGACTCCAGCTCTGATCTTCTCGACTGTATCCCGCTCAGCTTCCAATGTTGGATGGACAACGAACTATGGAAGTTCCCAAGGCAGAATTGCTCCTACACGTTTCCTGCGCCCCTCTGCTCTCTCAAAAAACCCTAATTTTATCAGTGTATTTTCCTGAGAGCTTACAGCTGTATTTAAAATAATTAAATACGTGTATGGGGCGCCAGATTAGAAGTAGGGAACGACTTCTGCTCCTTCTAGGGCTAGGAGACTTTGGGCCAGTCCAGGGACCAGATACAAGGTGTGACACCCAAATCCAATTTAATTTTAAATGAAAACGCACGTGAAAAATCATTACTATAAATAAATATTTAACAAGAAAATAGTGAAATAAATTTTTATTTAAAGTATTTTACTCAAAATAACATCTTTAAAGAAAGATAAATACAAAACATTTGACTCGCCATTCGACCTTCCACGCGCCCCCGGCCTTTAAAACCTGAAAATGTTGAATATGGGATGAGTATACAGGGTACACTCAGTGTGGGAACATGCAATCATTGTCCAAGATAATAACACAGTAAACACATACGGTCACTTCATATATATCCTCATTATTCGCACTGTGGCAATCCAAGGACTATTAAAGTCCCGGACCCTGGCGACATCCTCAAAATATACCTCAAATCGCATTGTGGCAATCCAAGGACGGTGAAGTCCTGGACCCTATTTACGGGCCCCTAGCGATATCCTCAAAATATACGTCATAACACATATGGTAAACACATATTATTAAAATGGACAAGAATTAACCACAACATGTACTGAAATAAATCCCACACCTGAATTTTGAACTTGAACTTGAACTTGAACTTCAACTTGAATGCTAACTTGAGTAATTCAATTAAAATACATATCCTAGTCGCGCCGCACCTAGTCAGATAAATTCAAATAATAAAATATAAGGGCCTAATTGGACTTTAAAATAATAATAATAGTAGTTTAAATCTTAAAAATTTATTATCATAAAATCATTTGGAAATAGTTGGTCTAATGAATCAAATAATAAAATGGATGCTCTTATTAAAATTTGAGTTGGGATTTAATAAAATCAAGTCCAACTTAATAATGAAATTTAAAATATGAAGTCCAAATGATATATAAAAATTTGGGCTCAATCACTTAAATATGTGTATGAGCTTATTAATTAAAGAACCAAACTAGGGCCCAGCCCATTTCTACCTCTTCACCCTAACTTATATTCACACCACACACTCCATACGCAGCAGTAGCCCCTCATTCTTCCCCCTCCTTATTTTCCCCTCGGCCCCCCTCCTGCCGCCGCCACCGGACGGCAGCGCCGTCGCCGGAGGCCGGTGGCTTCGCCTCCCCCTGTCCTCTCCTCAACCTCTCTCCCTCTTCCTCATCTCTCGCCCCCTCTGCCCTTCTCCTCGCCGCGCCTTGCCGCGGCCATCTCCCTTCTCCGGTGACTCCCACCGCCTTGTCAGTGCCTACCACTCCTCTCATCTCTCCCTCTTCTGGTCGACGGCAGCTGCCACCATCGCCGCCTCCGCGTTGACAGCAGCACAGGCCAGCCGCCACCTCCCCTTTTCTAGATCTAGTGCCGCCCAACCGCCGTCGCCGCCTCCCTGCCCTCTATCCACCGGCGGCCGTGGCGCAGGCAGCGCTTGGCGGCGCCGTCCAGTCACCTCTCTCGCTTCACCGGTTATCCAGCATCCCTTCACCCAATTCTCCCTCATCACCACTCTACTCCCTTATTTCCAATTTCAGTTTAACTATTTTAGTTTGGATAAATCTATATCAAATCTGATATTTGGATTTTCGTATGATAATTTATGTGAAAAACTTGTTGGTTTCATAAGGGAAAGGTAAAAGGAAATAATGATGTATAAGACACATGAAATTTCTACAGAATAATAGAGTTTTTACCATTTTGAAGATGTGCTGTGAAAGACGAAGTGATGATTCTTGCTTGATAAATGATGAATTTGTGTTTTGAAAATTAGAGAGGCAGAATAGGAAAGTGATGAATCAGTTATATAGATATATATATAGCTGTGGATGAAAGGCGGTTAAAGGCTATGGCGGTGATATTTGATAAGCAGGAAAATATGGCGATTATAATTGATGGCTTGGAGGCTAAGTAAAACAAATGTAAATAAATAAAACAGGTATTAATATTTTGCAGATACAAAAATAAAGTGTTCAAATCCTTGAAATCATTAATTAATTACAAATGTTGAAACTTGAATAATTGTTTTAGAATCATTGCAAAAGAATTTGGACCATGAAAGTAAATTATTATTAAATTATAATTTAAGGCCCAACATTTCAATTATATAGGCCCAAAATAAAGAATATTATGCAAATATTGATTTTTGACTAAATCTTAAATTAATGTATTTGAGTATAAAATAAATTTCTATTACTAAGAACTAATCTTTAATTTAAAGTCATTTATCTAACTTAGGGGCGCGACTAGATAATTCATCACAAACTTGACTCATAGATATATATATATATATACTCCCTCCGTCCACGAAATGAGTACCCATATTTCTTTTTTCGTCCGTCCACGAAATGAGTACCAATTTCCCTTTTTGGCAAGTGTACCCCACACAACTCTTTAATTAATACTCTCAAAAAGTGGGACCCTTAAACTATTCACACTACACTCCATACATTTCTTAAAACCCGTGCCGTCCACAAATGGGTACTCATTTCGTGGACGGAGGGAGTATATTTTAGTAACTCAAAAATATAATAATTTTCAAATAAAATTTGCAAAGGAAGTAAACGGTTTTGGGCTGTGACACAAGGAATAAAGATGGGCCTCAAATAAATTAATTTATCTATGGTCAACCCAGACCATAATTAATTTATAAATATCAGTTCATTCCACTAGAGAACCGATACTGACTTATCCCTTTATTGCCGGTGATGAGTCGGGGGCTTGTATTTAGACTTATTAAATCTCCGTATTTAAAATATCCGACATCCACTAATTAATTAGAGCTCTGACAGCTTAAATTAATTAATCTCTTTATAATCCTTAAGCAGTACCACTCAAACCTTATTATTGCGTCTGAACTTAATCAACCTGCAGGGTTTAACACAATAAACCTTATTGAGCTCCTTAAGGGGATGTCATTATCCTATACTGGATACGGGTACTAATACAAATAAACAAATATCATATATTAACCGCTATCACCCAAGATACAGAGTACTCGAGTTAGTATATAACTTTCACCCATAGTAAGTCAAAGTGATATACCTGAATACTTATTAGTATTAAGATTCTGTTAAGTCACCGAGATCTTTATTCTTCACTTAAGTCAGATAGAAGAATACATCTCACCGTTGGTCCTATCAATACGTAATGACGTACCAGTATAGACAAGTAGTCAAGACAAACTACTTCCATCTATACTGCAGCCTAAACCAATAACTTGTCCTAGAGTTATTTTGGCTGTGATCATATTATATCTCTTAAGGTTATTCCAATTATACGATCTTCTGTGATACACCGTATAACCGTATAATCTACTTATATAGAGATAAAGAACATACATATGCAATCATGAACACACTCAGATAGGAGATTGAAAACAGTGAACACAGGAATCATTATATACAAGCATAAAAGTTCTTGCTTTCAGTATATAAATCCAACACCAGCTGCTCCAGCAGCAGTTTTTCAAGGACCGCGAGGGTTACCGCCTTGCCCGAAATGCAATAAACTACACTTGGGAGAGTGTAAAATGGGACAGAATACCTGTTACACCTGCGGAAAGGTCGGGCACTACTCGAACCAGTGTCCAAATCGTCAGCAAAGTGGAAGCGGAGGACGACCGAGTCAGTTTCGGCCGCAACTCAAAGCAATGGAAGGAATTCTACCACTACCTCCACCACAGCGACAACAGCCAGCCTATCGACCACGTCAGTCAAGAAGGCAACCCCCAGCCCCGCAGGCAAATCAACAGCATCACCAGAGGGTGTTCGCACTTGAGCAGAAAGCACCAGAGAAGAATCAAGGAAACTTGACAGGTATAGGCAAGTTGGAAGGAGTACCCATAGTAATTTTGTTTGATACTAGAGCTTCGCATTCTTTTATCTCACATACTTGTGTCGATACGTTAGAACTGAACATAGAACCTGCTCCACAACATCTAAGGGTAACCACTCCCATAGGTAGAACTATTACGGTTTCACGTGTATGTCCTAACTTAGAATTTGAGTTAGGATCAATACAGCTTAAGGCTAGAAACCTGAGGGTAATGCCTATGTGGCATTTGGACATCATTTTGGGAATGGATTGGTTAGAGGAAAACCACGCGATGATACAATGTAAGGAAAGACGCATATCATTTCAACCTCCCGGCCAAGAGTCTACCTCTTTTATTGGCATTGAGAGGAAATGGAAAAAGACGCTAATCATCTCAGCGCTACAAGCCAAAAAGCTTTTGGAGAGGAATGATACAACTGCATACATTGTATACTTAAATCAAAACGAGGAATCAAAAGCAAACATAGACGACGTGTCAGTTGTGCGGGAATATCAAGACGTTTTTCCTGAAGCTTTGCCAGGGTTACCACCCGATCGGCAACTCGAGTTTACGATCGACCTTGAGCACGGAGCCGCACCAATATCAAAAGCACCTTATAGAATGGCACTGGCAGAGTTACAGGAATTGAAGCTCCAACTGCAGGAATTGTTGGACATGGGTTTCATTCGACCCAGTGTTTCCCCGTGGGGAGCACCAGTTCTTTTCGTCAAGAAGAAAGATGGCAGCTTGAGGTTATGCATCGATTATCGTGAGTTGAATAAGGTGCCGCTGAAGATCAAGTATCCGTTGCCCCGGATAGATGACCTGTTCGACCAACTACAGGGAGCGAATACTTTTTCGAAGATTGACTTAAGATCGGGATACCATCAATTGAAAATACGGTTAGTGGATATTCCGAAAATGGCATTTCGTACAAGATATGGACACTATGAGTTTATAGTGATGCCTTTTGGACTAACGAATGCCCCTGCTGTGTTCATGGACCTCATGAACCGGGTTTTCCACGAATACTTAGATAAGTTCGTGGTAGTTTTTATCGATGATATCTTGATTTACTCGAGAAGTAACCAGGAACATGAAGAACATCTAAGGATCGTGTTAGAGAAATTGCGAGCTGAGAGACTTTATGCCAAGTTTAGTAAATGCGAGTTCTGGCTCAAGGAAGTCAATTTTCTGGGCCATATCATTTCTGCAAGGGGAATTGAGGTAGATCCAACAAAAGTACAAGCTGTACAAGAATGGAGATCACCAACTACGCAGCATGAAATACGCAGTTTTCTAGGGTTAGCAGGTTATTACCGAAGATTCATTGAGGGCTTTTCAAAAATTGCTAAGCCAATAACGCACCTGCTAAAGAAGGATGTCAAGTACGAGTGGACTGACGCGTGTGAGCGAAGTTTCCAGGAATTGAAGAAGAGACTCACCACTGCTCCAGTGCTAGCTGTTCCAAGGGCAGATAAAGAGTATGCTGTCTATACGGATGCGTCAAAAAATGGTCTAGGATGTGTACTTATGCAAGATAGAAAGGTGATAGCTTATGCATCATGACAACTTACACCACACGAGATGAATTACCCGACGCATGATTTAGAATTAGCGGCAGTGGTACACGCATTAAAGATATGGAGACACCATCTTTATGGAGTACGGTGTGAAATATACACCGATCACAAAAGTCTCAAATATTTCTTCGAGCAAAAGGATCTCAATATGCGACAGAGAAGATGGCTCGAGTTAGTAAAAGATTATGATTGTGGAATTAATTATCACCCTGGAAAGGCTAACGTTGTAGCTGACGCTTTGAGTAGAAGTAATCAAGTAGAATTGGGATTTCTCCTTACCCAAAAAAAAGGACTTGATCAAAGAATTCGAGAGGATGAACATAGAAGTTATATTACCACCACAAACGACAGAGGTCGTATTGGCCACATTGAGTATTGCACCGGATTTGCGATCAAGGGTTATCGCGGCGCAACGAGAAGATGAGAAAATGGAAAAATTGCGTATGAGGATTCGAACTGAGAGAATTGAAGGTTATCAAGAAGCGGCAGACAATGCCATCTTATACGAAAGAAGATTGTGTGTGCCTGATAAAGATGAGTTGAAAAATGAAATTTTGAGCGAAGCTCATGACACCCCCTACACCGCACACCCAGGAAGCACGAAGATGTACCAAGATCTGAAAACTAGTTTTTGGTGGGAAGGGATGAAGAGAGAGATAACAGCTTTCGTAGAAAGATGTTTGGCATGCCAACAAGTAAAAGCACTACACCAAAGACCATATGGCAAACTACACCCGTTAGAGATTCCCGAATGGAAGTGGGATCACATAGCTATGGACTTTGTCACTAGATTGCCGAAGTCGAAAAGAGGAAACACAGCCATTTGGGTAGTCATTGATAGATTGACGAAGAGTGCCCATTTTATACCTATTTCGATTACTTATGGATCTGACAAGCTAGCTCAGATCTATGTGCGAGAGATAGTACGACTGCATGGAGTACCGATGACGATTACATCCGACAGAGATTCCAAATTTACCTCACGGTTTTGGATAAGCATGCAGAAGGAGTTGGGTACTAAATTGAACTTTAGTACAGCTTTTCATCCTCAGACAGACGGACAATCTGAAAGGACTATACAAGTTCTGGAAGATATGATCCGAACTGTTGTGCTAGACAAAGGAACCCAATGGGAACAAGTTTTGCCCTTAATTGAGTTTGCTTATAATAATAGTTTCCAGTCAACTATTAACATGGCTCCATATGAAGCCTTGTATGGGAAGAAGTGTAGATCTCCGCTCTATTGGGACGAAGTAGGAGAAAGAAAGATACTTGGACCTGAAGCAGTAGAAGAAATGATTTCTACTATGCGACAGATTCGTCAGAGAATCAAGGAGGCCCAAGATCGTCAAAAGTCCTACGCAGATACCAGAAGAACAGAAATTTATTTCGATGTGGGCAATAAAGTTTTTCTGAAAGTTTCCTCGTCTCGAGGAGTGCATCGATTCGGAGTGAAAGGAAAGCTCAAACCGAGATACATAGGACCGTATGATATACTAGAGAAAGTAGGCCCCGTTGCTTACAGACTTGCGTTGCCACCACACTTCGCAAACGTCCACGACGTTTTTCATGTATCTCAACTGAGGAAGTACGTGTTTGATCCAAAACACGTCATTCATCAAGAAGAAGTATCCCTGGAACCGGACATGAGCTATGAGGAGAGGCCAGAAGTTATTTTGGATAGGAAGATACAGCAGTTGCGAAACAAATCAATTGCTTTGGTGAAAATCCAATGGAGACACCATGGCCAAGAAGAAGCAACATGGGAACTTGAGCAGAAGATGAAGGAGAAGTACCCCGAGCTTTTTCCCGAAGGTAAATAACGTAAATTTTGGGACGAAATTTTTTTAAGGGGGGTAGGATGTAACACCCCGCATTTTTCTCATTTTAAATATTTTGAGATTTATGTTTAAGAGCAATGAGATATAAAAATAAGTTATTGACGAGATGAGATTTCTAATAGGTTGAACTATTATATTTTCGATGATGGGATTAGAGAATGAAATACTTTGAGGAAATAAGGATGTAGGGAGATGTTGGTTGAACATTGATGAAGTTAAAATTTTCTTTTCTTTCATTAGTGGTAGCAGCTCTGGCGAAACCAAGCTCTAGCGTAGCCGAGCTCTACTCTGGAAGCAGAGCTGAAGATTGAGCTCTGCATGTAACACCCCGTACTTTTATGAGTAGTAGAAGTGTCGAGACACTACAGAGAGTACTATGGTACTGAGAGATAAGATTATAATTAAGATAAGATGGAGTTATGGTGATAAATAGAGATATTGAGCATTAGAGTTACACCTTTTGATGAGATAAGTTATTATTCTAGATGGAGATATTTTGATGTTTGAGTGTTTGATGAACTTTGAGAATGGAAAAGTTGACGAATTTTCGAGTTACTCTTGACTGCACTATTCTGCCTTGAGTCTTACTCTACTCTGCCGAGTTGGGTTTTCGCTGCTTCAAACCAAGAAGTCATTCCTCTGCCCTTCTGCCCAGACAGAGGGGAAGTCATTCTTCTGCCCAGACAGAGGGGAAGTCTTTCCTCTGCCCTTCTGCCCAGACAGAGGGGAAGTCATTCTTCTGCCCAGACAGAGGGGAAGTCATTCCTCTGCCCTTCTGCCCAGACAGAGGGGAAGTCATTCCTCTGCCCTTCTGCCCAGACAGAGAGGAAGTCATTCTTCTGCCTAGACAGAGGGGAAGTCATTCCTCTGCCCTGACAGTGAATGCATTCCTCTGGCGAGCATTTCTCTGCTCTGGTGCGGAACCTACTTTAGAGAGAGATGAGTCAAAGCAAATGGATAAACTTTGTTAACGGATAAGATATTTTATGCAAGTGGATAATTAAGCATGTGTTAATTATCCAATACTTGATGGCTAAGTAAATGGGGTTATATATATATAACATCTTTCTCTTTCATCCCCCATAACAGACGTCCCTTTCCTCTCTCTCCTCTCTCGACTGTCATTACCCAACGCCATTGATAAGCTGGTAAAAAGCTTCGTAAGTTACTTGTATCCCATAACCACCGATTAAATCTAGCTGAAAACACTCGTATATCCATAGAACGAAAGCTGGGTTTGAGCTAGGAATCAAGAAGGTGGAACTATACTTTTCGTTACAGATCATAAGAGTAAGCTTCTAAACATATGAATCTACTTATATCTAAGCTTTATGAGCATGTAGATGAGGGATCAAAGCATGAAAACAACTCCTAATTCAAGTTGGTAATTTTCGAAGATTACTAGGGCTGGAAGTCTTCTACAATTTTGTCGTCTTCTAACTTTAAGATGGAGAGTATATGCATGCTATTAAGATGTTAATTATTGGTCTTTGAATGAAAAGCATGATTTTGATTTTGAGATATGGTATATAAAGGTGTTAGGTTGTGTGATGTTGGAAAGATAAGATTCATGAAGAAAGTGAGGATTTGATTATGAAAATGAGCCTATGAGATTGAAGTTATGATTATTGATGGATTAAAATGATGGTTAGAAATGATTAATAACGATTATGATGAATTGGTTTGACAAGAAAATAGAGTATGCTTGGTTAATGAGTTAATTGGCTAGCTTTTAAGCTACTGACTTGATTGTTTTCGACGGAGTTTTTGACACCCAAAAATCTTGAAAATTTTATGGTAAGTATATATAAGTGTTAGGAACGTTCATGTAAAATTTGAGGTCATTTGAACATCGTCTGATAACCTTTTAAGTTATGAGTCTCCAACTGCAACTTTCTACCGAAAGTGTGGAAGAAACAGATACTAGAGTCACTTTTCCAGTAGCTTTTCATGAGTTTATGGTTTCCAAATTTTTATATGAACAAGATGAACATGTTAGATAGCTACCCATAAAAGGTTAAGTCTTTTTGACAAGATCTACTATTTTTCTAAAATCAAAACTTTCAGTTGCACATAACTGTCGAATATGGTAGACTGTAGGAAAATGGTCATATCTCCTATACCACATAGAGTTTTGCAACCTACTTTTTTTTAAAAGAAACTACACTTCAAGAGGTTTCAAACGGTATGAGTTCCAAATCCAGGAAGGTTCTGAGGTAAAACAGTTTATTCCTCGAAGTTAAAACAGAAGAGTATGAAGTCAAGTATGGTTTTTCACAATTACACCTACCTTTGATTTAGTAAATTGCATGTGTAAATGGCGATAATTACACACCATAGTAATTCATAAAAAGGCTAATGGAGTATATATATGTTTAAATATATATAGATGTAATACTTTTCCGAGATAGATTTACTTAACCAAATTTGGTTCTCTTGAGATTTTTAACCACATGGTGAAGTCATTAAGCATTATGTGAGTTATCTGATATTAAAGAGGGTGTTATAACATTATAACTTTGGTATGTGATTGTTATATGGGTTTGAGTATCTAGAAGTCGTTCTTTAAGGAACAGATTAGACTTAAAATTTTGGTGATATGTTGAAAATAGAAACGATGAATATTTAGGAAGTATTATAAGAGTGATTTTGTTATGAAGAGTGATTAGTTACAAGGAAACAATGAAGAAGAAAGACTAATACTTAGATAAGAATAGTAAACCTAGTGAGGATTTGTCTGATTGACGTTTATTTTATTACATGATCGTCTATGCCAACGATGATATCTGAAGACACGAGTCAAGGGCATAAGTAGGATTTCTTTGAAGTACGAGGACCAAAGCTAAGATTTCCAGGTGGGCATTACTTTCTAATACTCCTATTACTGGCTTTCTAAATGATGATTATGATGATGTTTATAAGTTTTAAGATGATCTGAGATAAATTGATGTTTGAACTAATTAACTTGCCGAGTTTTGATGACAACGAGCCTGTACGTTACCCTCTACGGATGAGACGATTTCGGGTCCTGCCAAAGGCGGGATTGTGTACACGGAGGTAACCGTGAGCTGTATACCGGGTTAGCCGGTCAGAAATGACTGTGAGCCGACTGTCAGGTCGGCCGGTTACGGTGCTTGAGAAGGAGGCCTACTTCTCAGTACCATGATGATGATGAGTTGTAGAAGCGGTACTACATGCTAAGTATTTGTGACTGCAGTCTATCTTTCATTACTTTATGATGCTTATAATTTATCAATTGCTTACACAGGTTCTTTTAAAGAAAAACCCCTGTGTGATGTATAAATGACAAGTTAAATGTATAGCTCTAAGAGCGAGATTGTTTATTTTTCGGCTTATGTCCACTGAGTATTTTATACTCAGCCCTGCATGTATTTCTAAATGTGCAGGATGAGCAAGGAGAGAGATTGGGGATTCGCTGGAGGGCTGTTGTTCATAGACGACCCTTTTGAGTACCGTATTTTACTACTATACGGAAGTGCGAAGACTATGTTCTTGAAACTTAATTAGGATTGTTACTCTCAGCTATATGTCTTCATACATATAGTCTGATCACGTTTTGCTGTGCTACTCTGAGTAATATGAATCGTTGTATATATTTAGCTATACTCCCTTTGTTTTTGTTGGCTAAGAACCTTGATACATTTGAATAAATGAAGCAGATAATGTTTCTATTAAGTTTGATGATATTTTATATGTTTTTAACTTGAATTATTAGTAGCTTCCGCTGGACGAGTCTTTCAGATTCCCTTGTTCTACCCTATCATTTTATTAGTCGTATCGATACCCAATCTACGCTATCACTGGCTAGATGTCGGGCTGCGACATTTAGGCTTTATAGATGGAAGAGTACAAATTTTGGAGATTTTGGGCTAAGAATGGTGTTTCTAGGCATACTCTGGACTGCAGAGCTAAAAAGCCCGCGCCAGAGTAGGAAGGCCCGCGCTGCAGAGCAGAGCAGAGACGCTCGATAGAGTAGAGCTGCGAGGATAGCTCTGTAGCAGAGCAGAGCCAACATGCAAAGTAGAGCTGAACTTCCCTATGCAGAGCTAAATCAGCAGAGCTAAACTCGACAGAGTATAACTTACGCGTCAGAGTAAAGATTGACAGAGCAGAACTAATCGACAGAGTCAACTTTACAGAGCTGCACTTGTCGCCAGAGCTGACTTTCAGCTCTGCGACGCCTTTGCAGAGACGACTATCTAGAGTTAGCATATGCTGCCAGAGCTACGTTTTTCGCCAGAATGGAAATAACTTGCAGAGCACGCCAGCTGGAGTTACCTTATCTTACACGATTTTATTGCCTTTAGAGTTCTACTTTGCATGGTAACTTTCATGGTGATCAAGAAGAATTTGAAGTCTATAAATAGGGCTTAGTTATTCATTGTAAAAATCAATCCCTTTTGCCTCTAGGCGTGTAGTTAGATAATTCCTTTTGCCCTAATCTTTAGTTTCCGCCAAGTTAGCTAAAGCTTAGGTTTATTGCTTTTCTAGTGTTAGTTTCGATAATTGTTCTTAGTTAGTTTAGTATAGTTCTTTCAATTCATGTTTTAGATTAATTCCCGTTTAGAGTTGTGATTACGTGACATATTACTTCTCGAGACAAATTACGATATTTCTTTAATCAAGTTTATTTATTTTCTTTTACCTGCGTTTCTTTAATTTATGCAATTTAAATTCTGCAATTTCAATTATGAAATTTAGTTTCTGCCTAGTTAGATTAGATTAGAGATTTTAATTAAAGTTATTTAAATTCAATTTGCCTAGTCAATTCTTTACTTTAAGTTCATTTAATTTTGCCTAGGGTTTAATAGTTTCTTGCCTAGATAATTTTAAGATTAAGTTTTAGTTAAGTTTAATTTACACGCATTAGTTAATAATTCTTTTCATGCCTAGATAATTCTTTAATTTATGTTTCTAGTTAAGTTTACTTTTCCCAGCTTTAGATAATTTTACAGCTTTAAATCTATAGTTTATAGTTTTTGTTGTGACATAATTAATTGCCCTTAAAGATCTTCCTTGAGAGACGACTTTGGGTTAGCTTATCACTACTAGAATGTCCTTGTTATATTGCAAATCAATCTAGAGGTGTTTAGGTTGAGTCATCTATGGTGTGCTCTGCACGGTCAGAGCTGGCTTCTTCCTTCCTTTCTTTGTTATGCTCTGATCGGTCAGAGTCAGAGTCAGAGCGTGCCTCAGAACCAGAGTCAGAGTATAACTCGTCTGCTCTGGTATGCGCCTTCTCTTCAGAGTAGAGAATGTCTGCTCTGTCACGTGTGCGAGTGTTATCCAGCGGAGACGTTAGTTTTCTTTTCAGACTACGGCGTCCCTGCATACACAACACTTAACACACGGGTTAAACGCACCAGCGGGAGAAAAAGTAAAAACAAAACGTAAAGAAAAGAAAGCACGTAAAGAAAGCAATAAAAACGAAAAGAAAAGTGACACAACTAAAAAGCCTAAAACCTTCCCCGGCAACGGCGCCAAAATTTGACTCAACTAGAAACACCTCTAAGTTGACTTGCAATAGAACAAGGACATCCTAGCGATGGTAAGTTGACACAGTGTCATCTCTTAAGGAAGATCTTAAAGGGCAATTAATTATGTCACACGAAAACTGTAAACTAAGGATTATTAAACTAAAATATGGAAAGTAAATTAACGTGAATTAAACTTAACTAAAACTTAATCTTAAAATTATCTAGGCGAATTAAACTAGTAAACCCTAGGCAAGATTTAAACGCAATAAAAGTAAAACAACTTGGAATTTAAATACTTACTAGGAATTTAAATACTTGTAATTTAAAAGCTTCTAATCTAATGAGCATAAAACTAAATTGCATAATTTAAAGGAAAACATCATAAAAACGCATAAAGTAAAGTGCATAATTTATAGTGCGTAATTTAAAGAAAGTAAGTAAAAGCAAATAAATAAACTTGATTAAAGAAATACCGTAAAATCGTCTCGAGAAGTAATCTGTCACGTAATTACAACTCTAAACGGAAAACTAATCTAAAACATGAATTAAAAGAACTATACTAAACTAACGAAGAACAGAATTCGAAACTAAGACTAAGAAAGCAATAAACCTAAACTTTGGCTGCCTAGCGGAAACTAAAGATTAGGGCAAAGGATTGTGTTCGAACTAAGCTAGACTAAGTGCCTGAGGCAAAAGATTCTTCCTTCTTCACGTTCAAACCTCCTTTTATAGACTTCTTTCAATCCTAATTAGCATCAAACTCGGCTTCAAAACTGGACTCTAAAGGTAAAAGAATCGTGCATCCAATGGTAATCCAGCTGGCAGCGTGCTTTGCAAGTTATCTCAACTCTGGCGAAAAATCGGCTAACTCTAGAAACTCGGCTCTGCAAAGGCATAGTGCAGTTATCGCGCTCTGAATATGGCAGAGCTGAAAGTCAGCTCTGCAAAGTTCAGCTCTGTAAAGTTCAGTTATGTCGATCTTTAGCTCAGCTCTGCCAAGTTCACTCTGGCGCGTAGTCAGCTCTGTCGAGTTTAACTCTGCTGATTTAGCTCTGCTCTGACACATTTGTTCTGCTCTGGAGATTTTAGCTCTGCATAGGGAAGTTCTGGAAATTTCGGCTCTGACTCTGCAAGTCAGCTCTGCTCTGCTACATACCTATCCTCGCAGCTCTGCTCTGGCGAACTTCTCTGCTATGCTCTGCAGCGGGCTTTTCTACTCTGGCGCGGGCTTTTCAGCTCTGCAGCGGGCCTTTCAGCTCTACACACCAGATTACGCCTAAAAACACCATTCTAACCCAAAATCTCCAAAATTACACTCTTCCAGCTATAAAACCTAAATCTCCTGCAAAACATAAAACAAACCATAAAACGCACCAATTTCCAGAAGATTTAACTTAAAATATGCATATGCAAACCCCTAAAATAAGAACAATTAAGCATAAATCACGTGGGAGGGGTGATATTGTACTACCAGTTGCCTCAAGTGGCATAGCTTCACTACTGCTTCCTAAAGATAGGACTGCACACTCCAGATTTGGTATACCCCTAGACTGTGATGAGAACTCAACATGCAGCAAGATCAAACCTAATAGTGATCTGACCGGACTCCTTTAGAAGACGAACTCATAATTTGGGATGAGGCACCAATGATGCATAAATATTGTTTTAAAGCTCTCGATAGGAGTCTAAGGGATGTGCTACGGTCACCTACATGAATTTGTTCTTCAAAACCGTTTGGCGGTTTAGTCGTTGTCTTAGGTGGAGATTTCAGACAAATACTGCCAGTTGTACCAAACGGTAGCAGGCATGATATTGTCCACGCCTCAATAAGTTCTTCTAAACTTTGGAATCAATGTAAAGTTCTTAAATTAACTAAGAACATGAGATTGGAGGTAATTAAACTAGAGTTAAAATTTTATACAGATATATGTTCATCTAAATTATTTTATTTATTGATTATAATGTTATTCAAATTTATTTTTTATATCAGAATTGCACGTCAGGATCAGAGGTTGAAGATACTAAGAACTTTGCAGAATGGATACTTAATGTAGGGGATGGTATTGTTGGTGACACTTTTGATGATGGAGAAGCTGAAGTGAAATTATCAGATGATATTCTTATACGAAAAGCAGCTAATCCTATTGAATCTATAGTGAGAAGTACATATACAAATGTTTTGAATACAGAGTCTGATACAGAAAAATTTAAAGACAAAGCTATTTTGGCGCCCACGAGTGAAATGTTGGATACGATCAATGATTGCGCCATGTCTTTAATGCCGACCGAAGAAAAAGTATACCTTAGTTCAGATAACATTTGCAAAGTGGAAGAAGAAGTGGATGTCGATGATGAAGTATTTTCTATTGAATATCTCAACACAATCAAGTGTTTAGGATTAGCAAACCACGAAATAAAATTGAAGAAGGGATGCATCATCATGCTTCTTAGAAATATCGATCCGTCCAATGAGTTGTGCAATGGAACGAGGATGATAGTTACTAAAATAGGAGAACGTGTGATTGAAGGAAAACTGATTTCAGGAAATAATGTTGGTAAGAAATTTCCAATTGCTAGAATGGTCATGAGTTCGTCGGATTTCACTAAATTTTCCATCCGGTTTCAGAGGCGACAGTTCCCCTTAAGTGTTTGTTTTGCTATGACTAAAAACAAAAGCCAAGGACAATCTCTTTCAAATGTAGGACTTTACCTACCAAAACCTGTATTCAGTCATGGCCAACTGTATGTCGCAATCTCACGAGTCACTAGCAAAAAAGGTCTCAAAGTTTTGATATGTAACGTGGTATACAATGAAGTTTTTAATAGATTGAAAGGTAAGTACGATATAACTTTGGTCATCTTATTCATATATTTATAGACCAGTAGCATCCATTAAACATTTATAATGCTATTTACTTAACATACGTACTTTCAAAAGTTTATTGTAGATTTCTTAAGGAAAGACTCGTACTTTTTAGCAATACGAGTCGTGTAGTTGGTCATTTTGAGTGTCTTTGCATTTTGATTTTGCCCTGGTAATTATAGACTAATTGTTAATAAGTTACGTAGTTTATTTATAAAGATAAGCTATTTTTTTAGATTTGATGTATTACTAACACTGCTATTCGAGATGGATGAGAATGAGTGTTGGATTTCTATGTCTGGCTATTGCTTATGTATATCATATCTTTTACTTGCAGAGGCTATGTGTGGATTTGCAATTCAGGATTTAGAAACTTCCTCTTCAAGACAAAGCTTATGAAGGTTATTGTAGATTCAAGGTTTCAAGTGGGGAATTGGAAATGACTGTTGTATTGCTTGCTTTTGAAGATTTGGCCAGTTGCTTGGTTAGTGAGTTGTTGTGTTGAGTATCGTTGCCTTTAGTTTTCGTAAGTAAATTATTGCAAAATGTTCTACGAGTTAGTTTTCTTATATGTCGTACATAACACTAATAATTGTTTAGGTATTCATTCTACAATATAACAAACATATAAAAAATAGGTCCCTGACACACACCCGTCGTGCGGTGCGGACAAAATACCTGTGTATGCCCAGTACAGACAATACACGCTCCTACTTCTCACAATAAGAACTTAGCCTTAGCGGTAAGTGTAGGGTCGAATCCCACAGGGAGTGAGGAACCACTTTGTTCTCCTACGACAAACTGAGGTGTCACAATTCTCAATCTGTATACTCTGCACAAGAAATAAACAAGATCAATAATAACAAAGGGGTGAGGTTATTCGGTTAGGTCATAACTGTTGTTAACATTCGTTTTGGTCATAGGCACACTGATGATCCGTCTACGATCCATACAAGCCCAAGGCGTGGCCCAAAGACATTGGGGCGTTTCAAGGGGTTGTACTTCACATATAGGATGGTTGATCTCATTGTGGTCACTTGGTCCGAAGGTCACACAATCCCCGGTCACAAGGCAGTGCTTCACTTCTCCGTAGATAGTAGTCATACCCGTTACTCACCAAGTATGACCCTCACCAACCTTCTCTCCCGAGGTCCCCAACTCCACGCTTTTAGTGACACATGCCTCCTGGACTCAACTATTTCCGGCTTTGTCAGCCGACCAGTCATAGACATGCTACGGCGCCGAGATTGCTTTCCTCGTTTGATAACCATGGCTTTATGCCTCGTCACAGTTGATGGATAGTCTCTGGAGAAGCCCAAGACTGAGGAAGGGCAGTGTATCCCATCAACCCTTTCCCCACCTTCTGGATCTACAACGCCTTTTGTTGACGCTGCTCAGCTACTCGGTCTTGGGCATACCGATTGTTGTACCTTGGTATACCCTGGCCTTTTCTTAACATGGACAGCGTTTTACCGAACGGAGATCACCCGTTAGATCCCTACTGCCCATGGTTTCGAACAGATCCTTCCGGAACCACGAGATTCAACCGAAAGAACAAGTGCCTCACGAATGTTTACATGTTAACAACAATTATTTCCACCCCTAAAACCTCACCAAGGAGATTACTCACACATAACACAATTCATAAATGCAAAAGGGGTTAAACACATTATAGAACGAAAAGAAATACTGGAATAGATATATAGTACCTAGGCTTCAAGCCTTCGAACTTGTTCAAAAGTAGAAACACAACGGAAAAGGGAAAAGCACGGAAATGTAAATTGTTTCAGATGCCACACACGGCGAACTTAAATGATAACTAAAGTAAAAACAAGAGTTTCAAGGTGCCAAGAGCTTCTTCACGCTGCACACCATTAGTCTTTTATACTGCCGGATGGTAGAGGCCTAACCCTAGCTGCGCCGGTTCCAAATCTTCGCCGGGATCTTCTTTCCTTAATTAGCTCGATCTTTGATTGATCCTGATTGAAGATGGCGTCCAGCTGCAAGCTTAGTCAACCTTTCCCATTCCTTCGATCCTTCCAGTTTCTTCTTCCACCTTCTACTTGTTTCTTCGAGATCTCCGAGATTGACCTTCCTTTTATGGCTCTGGCTGTCTGCTTCTCATGGTAACGATCAGACGGACTGCTCTTATCGGTGTGGCTCATACCAGGTGGTTGCTCCAGGTTCCCATGCCCCAAGTTGAATTGGAGAGGTACTTGTTGGCCGAAGCTCCATGCTGGTAAACATGACTTAGCAATCTGGGCTCGGTAATACCCATTCTCACCGCATTTCCTCCGTTTCTGCTCTACTGATCTTCCTTCCTCCACAACTTTGTTTTCCCCCCTGACAGACCTGTACCGACACAAATAAAGAGAAAAATAGGGCCAAATGGCCCAAAAGTCGAAGACGCATCACACCTACACACTTAAAGCATACTTGCCCTCAAGTATGTAGGTGGATTCACAGAAGACACGGACGAAAAGGTTGAAAGAAAAGGAATAAAACTAAAAGACACGAAACTTGCACAGATTTCAGGATCAGATCATACCAACATGCATCATTCAGTTCAAACAGACCACAAACCAGAGTAATGATCATGCATAAAGTGTGATGGTAGTCTCTCTTTTCGCTCAAGCACCGGGTTAAGTGTTTACACTCATAATTTGCTGTGCTAGTTCCTCTAAGAGTTTGATTGATGAGAATAAAAACACTCTTAAGTGTATAAAATATAAATGATTTTCAGCCCTTAGATCATCAAGATCTACGGTTAATTCGTAACCCTTTTGGATGAATTCGTGGTCCTGGGTTCGAATCCCAAAGGTAGCAAAAATTTATTTTTCACAATTCGTAACCATGTTGGATGAATTCGTAACCCTGTTGGATAAAATTCGTACATTAAAAACGTTTATATTTATATTTTAAAAAGTGTTTTTACTGTAGCCCTCCCCTATATATATATATATATATATATATAGTATATATATATAGGGAATGGATCAAAAAAGAAGGCTAAATGTAGGGAGAATGAAGAATTAATGCTATCCGTCAGATTTGATGTATCTTACGGTTCTGATTTTTTTTAGTGTTATAATTTTCGAAAATTAATTAAGGTCATTTAAGTAATTTGCTTTATATTGTAACCGTATCAGAATTAATGTAGGTATATAATTGTTGACCATATCTGCACTATTTTTGGTAGAAGTCATGCATATCTTTATTTTATATTAATTAAAATTGCGGTTTCCTTTTAATAAGATCTTCACCTAATTGATATTTTTGTTAATCCATTAATTAATTACGCATGCAGAATTTAAGTCTTAAATAAAATTAGCAATTCATATTGCATTTTTGCGAATAATTATATTGTATTTAAATAATGTTCAAATAGTACCTAAATAAGAATTATATTTTTGCGAATAAAGATATTAATTATATTGTTAAATGTTAATTCAACAGAGTCTGTATTTCATATTTTACGTTATTTATGGTTTTTTTTTTCACAATTATTTTATATACTCGAATTCATGAATTTATCCAAATTTTTTTATTTGTTCAAATTATTTTAATGTGTATTCACAAATTAATATTATATGAATAAATAATAGAATCTTCACCTAATTTATATTTTTATTAGTCCAGTAATTAATTATTCATAATTTAACTCTTAATCGCTTAAATAAAATTAGTAATTCATGTAGCATTTTATTTTTTTCATTATTTCAAAACCTGTACATATTAATTTGGTTCTTTGTGTGATAATAAATAATTATATTGTATTTGAATATTGTTCAAAACGTACCCAAATAAGAATTATATTTTTGCGAATAGGAATACTAATTTGCATAAAAACGTAACTGGTACTCATAAATTGTGAGTAAAGAAAATATTTTGTTGAATAAAGTAACGTTATTCATGAATATATCGTATTCGAATATTGTTCATGACGTACTGAATAAAAATCATATTTATGCGAATAAGGATAATTGTTTGCTGAATAATTTATATGATACTCATAAATTGTGAATAAGGAAACTATTTTGTTGAATAAAGTAGCATTTTTCATGATAAATCGTATCTGAATATTGTGCAAAATTTAACGAATAAACATCATATTTATGTGAATAAGGAATCAATCGCCTACAAATGTGTAAATATGGACGAAAACATCACATAAGCTAACTGCATAATTCACTAAAATTATAGTGAATAATATTGAAAATTCATCGAATACCACTTTGTTATAAACCGAATAAGTAAAACAAGAAACTGAATAAATTAACTAATACTCTTGTTGTTATATATGCTTATTATTATTTTGAATAAGTCATGAAACTTAATGAATATACTTTAAGTTTAATTGAATATTACAACACGAGAACGAGTCAATAACAATACTTGAACTTTCACCCGAACTTTCTTCCCCAGACGATCGTTCAACACCCCCTCAATCATGTTTGAGTTCCTCTGCAAACCTCCTCAATCAGTGAAAGAGATTACCATCATCAGGATTTGTGTTTGATGATTCGCCAGATGTCATTTTGCTTTTTCTGTAGCTTCGAACTGCAAGGAAATCTTCATAAGAAAGTATTTTTTTATGAATAATGGTATAATAATTAGTATACATATATTTTACTCAGATTAGTACCTTGTAACGTTTTCTGTTTCCCTTTTCCATTTGTCATCTATGGATCAGCATTTCAAACATCACCATTGCACGATGGGATAGACATTAAAAATAAATTCGAATATTAAAATTTCGAATGAGATAGAAATGCATAAACCATGTCAAATATGTATTTTTTAATCTTAAACAAATCTGTTTATTTCTTTTTTAAGCATGCCAGATCTGGGTAGATGCTCGTGTGATTTTTTGGGGGTGTGGGGGGAGGGGACCAGATGGCTTAAAAAGTTAAAAACAATGAATTCTTTCACTTTCGAATGTTCCGTATAAGCCATTGATTTGGGGCCCTCAATTGGAATTTAAGCAGTATAAATAGATCGAAAATTCAGTGTAATCCTCAAGTTCAACTACTATCGCAGAAACAAAATTGAAATTTTGAAAAAAACCCTAAGATTTACAGTCATAAAATTACTGTGGGTTTATTTAACATCTTGTAAACAAATGAACAGGTAACAAAATATATTATTTCAGTGAATCCCAAAAAGTTTCGAACATACCTTTTCGGCCGTCGTCTTCTTCACTTCAAATGTCAAAAAATAACCCAAAACTGGTAATTCTTGCTGATAATTCGTGATTTTTCCGATTTCCTCTTCGAAGTCGCTTCAGAATTTCAGAAATCAACTGAAAACCCTAGCCTACAAGAGATGCAATGGCGAGATTATGGAAGAGTAATAATCGGAACTACCCGATTTACCTTTGTGGTAAATACCCCAAAATGTCCTTCCGTATTCGAATTCTTTTAATTTCTGTATTTTTCGTGTTTTTTTTTTTTTGCTTTTATTGTTCATTCGAATTAATCTGGACCGTGTGATTAGGTAGATCCTAAGGCTTAGGATTATTCTTTATTCTTTATACTAAGGGGATTCTTTGTAGATCTCCACCCTATATATATATATATATATATATATATATATATATAGAGTTGGGCTAAAATAAAAACAGTTTTTTTGTATAAAATAGGAACACATATCACCCATTGATTTAAATAGATCTCACGGTCAGATTTCATCCTTAAATTAATCATCAATTTACACGCTACAATCACAAAAGGCCATTCACGTAAATTTATATTGAAAGGAAAACGGTTTCAATGATTTTTTTATTAGCATATTATTTCCATATCTAAACCATATCTTCTTTCATTAAATCATAACCTAAACCTACAATATCTTTAAAGCTTCTTCGTAATTTTTTGCACATCCAAAATCTGTGAACCGAAAACTCAGAAAAACTGAAATTCTTTTAATCTTTTGTTTGCTTGAAGATTCATATGGAGTCAAACGTTACTTCACTCTAATTAGTTTGTTGTTATAGTTATATTGTTTATTTGTTTAATATACATGTTATTGTGAAAAAAGATTTATTGGATTGCTTGATATATATACACCATGATTCCCCTTATACTGCTATGGTAGTCTGGTTATAGGTCTAATAATGATTGATTTGATGTATCGAGATGTTGTAAGTCCTTCATTAGTTTTATGTTGGTAGACTCTGTACATAATTGACATCTTCTGACATTATTCAACATGAAATGTACCTATTTTAAGTATTTCCATGTCTCTGTGCTTGTCATGTATTATGATATTAATGCTGTGAATCTTTATGTTTTCTACTGCACCCGCGAATGTGATACATATTCAATTCATGCATGATAATCTATCTGTTCATGACATACGTGCATGAATTACTTTACCAGTCAACATGAATTCATTCCAGTTATATTATGTTATTGATTTATTTAAATGATTCATACATGCAGTTTAGTAATTCATGTCGTTCTAAGTTATAGATGATGAAATTTTGTATTCACTCATGCTTCAAACTTAGCCCTTTGATTTTACCAAGTCTTTTTTTATGCGCAATATGATTGCTGGATGTTATAACCTTATTCATACATAACTAACTCATAGTTCACGCCATAGGTTATTGAAACAAACATATATACATCACCTACTGCTTTGGACAACAATAACCTATGTACTGCATATAAACAATCTTTTTTGTATAATCTGTATTCTCTTTCTTCTACAGATGATGAAAGTCAACACTTTGTAACTGCTGCTTCTCATTCACACTTACCAGATTGTGAGGCTCCAAAGAAACCCTATGTAGGTCAAGTGTTCAACACATTGGATGAAGCATGCATACGATTTTTATTCAAATATATTACATATTACAACCACATGTTTCCAGATGAATTACATAACTAATTCATACTAATTGTCACCTAATTCATGCACAACTAAATAATGGAGTTTACGAAAATAAAACAAGAACTTAAAAGAACAAATTGCGAAAGGAATTTACGTGGTTCGGATTTAGAATCCTACATCCACGGGCAGAACAAGGGAAGATCTTTATTGACAATCCAGAAACAAGATTTTACAGACTCAAGAACAAGTGAATCAGCCTCTCAAGATCACATATCTTTGCCGATTACTTCGCCTACTAATGTTTTCTTTTTGCCCTTAGACTAATGCTAATTGCACTCGAGTCCTCCAGCTGCAAAGATGTACAAGTTAAGCCACACTTATAACAATGATCATCATCTAAGTATCTAACAACCAAAAACAATCAGAAAAACAGTGTAGAAAAAATAATCAAGACAGAGTGGTATAAGTTGCTCAGAGGGCGTACACAAGAATGCACGGTGCATGAATCCAGTGCCTCGTTATTCACTTATGAATCACCACATGTTTCCAGATGAATTGCATAACTAATTCATACTAATTGTCACCTGATTCATGCACAACCACTTAATAATTCGTACTTCAGATGCTTTCAACAATTAAATTAAAATCATTACTCTCAATCGAATATCTACGTCCTCCACTATCTTCGTTGTCATCATTCGTATCACAGACAATATATTTAGGTAGCAGAACTATTCTTTTAAACAATAGATCTATGGAGACAACATCAACCTCACGCTCAAAGTTTTTGAAATAAACAAATGGCTACAAACATGACACATCATTGTTTTGCAAAGTCCCACATAGATCGTGGGGCAAATTTAATGTGGCTCAAATTTGAAAACAACTTCCAAATGTTTTATCGACTTCAATTAGTTCATAGCAACAAAGAATTGAAAACAAAAATTCATCCAATCCAACAACACAAAAAAAAAAAAAATCGTGAATTGAAAATAGAAAGAAGTGAATCACACAAATTCGTTGAAACTCACACTCGAAACTCACCTCTTTTATTACCCTTTGTCCTTGCCATCACCAAACAAACACTAAATCTTCAACCTTGTTTAAGTGTTTTTGGGTAACAATTTTTGCCCTAGTTTGAAAGTGCACAAAAATTAAACCGATGAAATGAGACAAGATGGCTGTATTGGGCAAAAAATATAATTAATCCTACTCTATTTGGTTCATTCCATTTGTCCACATTTTTAATTAATTCTGATTGGAAGGTAGATGATTCGCAATGAATTCCAAATCTTTTTAGGTGCCGCATCTCTCCTCCTCAAAGAATTAAAGATTTGTTTCTTTTTTAAATTCATCATCAATCTCGGCGTCCGTTTCAATGAAAGATTTGAAGATATACAGTCAAAATTAAAATGACCAATTAGCCCATATTCGACACATATGTATGAATCATCAGCTATTTAGATTAGAATTAAATACTACAATAAAACTAAATCTTCATTGTCAGATTAGATAATCCAAGGGTTAAGATCTATTCCTATTTTAAACACTTAAGGGTGTTTTCACCCTAGCCCAACCCTATATATATATATATATATATATATATATATATATATATATAGGGGAAGGCTAAAATAAGAACGCTTCTTAAAATATAAATTAGGAACCATTTTCAGCCCTTAGATCATCAAGA